>NC_066520.1:19210830-19328330 GCF_024679095.1 Eriocheir sinensis | reverse complement strand
ACGTACAGTTTATCGGACTCTTCAGATGGTAGCGCCACTGTGATTTACGGCCTCCACGTCTCATAGTAACCTTTCACGTAACAATCGCACAGTTCCTCAAGTGGTGGACACAGACGATTCATGATTTCTGCCGTTCACCTTTGATTCCCACGTCTGCCCTCGTCTATTCTCGTCTCCTTTGGCAGTCCTACGGTGTCTTAGGGCGGAAGAGGAAGGCAACATTGACAAAGGAGACGAGGTTGTGTTATAGCTATTGAGAAAGAGACAGAGACGAGATGTGAGGTTGGAGAAGAGGGCGAGAAGAAAGAAAGAAGAAAGAAAAGCATGCCATCAAAAGCAGAGGATCAGAGAGAGACAGACAAACACTCAGGTCACAGGAACATAACAACACCATACCCTCCGCGAACACCTGTCCTAACTTATCTGCTGTGTACCTGAGCGGCGGACGACCAGCAGGAGAGGAAAAGCGAGAGACACTGATGACAAGGAAAAATAAGTGAGATGGAGAAGGAGAAAAAAAGGGAAAAGCAGAATGATAACTAGAAAAATAAAATGGAATAGGAAAGAGGAGGAAAAGTGTGAGGTGAAAGAGGAGAAAATGAAGGAAAAGCAGGAATAACTTGAAGAATACAAAGACAGTGGAGAAAGAGATGAGGTAGAGAGAAACGAAATCACAGTGCAAGAAAAAAGTCTACAAGTGATAGTAAAGGAAGAAACCAAAGAAGAGAAAGAAGGAAAGGGAAGAGGACAGTGAGGTGAAGGAAGAGAAAATGGAGAAAAAAACAGAAATACGATAACTAGAAAAATACAAAGATTATAGAAAAAAAGATACGAGATGAAAATAGATGGAGAGTGAGGGGAAAATGGAAGAGGAAGAAACCAAAGAAGAGGGAGAAGGAAAATGAAGAGAACAATGACTAAAAGAACCTAAACAGATGACTGGAGGAAAGAAAGACAAGTGGGAAAAAGTGATCAGAAGGAGGCGGAGGAAAAATATATCGAACTGGAAGGAAAACAAGATATACAAGAGGAGGAAAACTTTAGATTAAGAGCCTCCCTTTATCCCCTCCTCCATATATCAATCCTCCCCTTCTTTTCTCTCTCCCTCCCATCCCTGCTCTCCCCTAATATCGCTACTTCTCTTCCCCCCTCCTCCCCATTCCTCTCCCCGTCGCGTTGTAGGATAAAGCAAGGTAGTTACCACGTAAGCACCTGTGATGGCGTGTTTGAACGAGTCGCATTAGTGGCGTGTGCAGAGCAATGATCACCGCCTTGCTCAGGACCCTTAATGACTCCTGTTAATGATCCTGCTGGTGGTGGTGATGGTGGTGGTTGAGAAGTAGATTGAAAGGGATGGAGAAGGGAAATGAGTTTGAGGATGATGAAAGGAGGAGAAGGAGAAGGAGGAGGAGGATCAGGAGGAGGAGTAATTTTTTGAAAGGAGAAAAGAAAGACAGAAAGAATGAATAGTAGTAGTAGTAGTAGTAGTAGTAGTAGTAGTAGTAGTAGTGGTAACAATAAAAAAAATGTATAGAGGAAAAAATAAATAAAAGAGAGAAAATCATAAATTCCTTGATTGATTGATTGATTGATTGTCTAAAGAGTTTTCCACTTGACCGTCTGTTCCTGAAATATCTACCTCCTTTTAGCTTTCACTTGACCGCTCGCTAAAATGAAACAATATTCGCGTCAAAAAAAAAAAGCGAAATTAAAAGTGAATTGTAAAGACGTAAGAGTGGGCATTCTTTTCTCTCTCTCTCTCTCTCCCTCTTTCTTTGATCGATAGACTGTGGGAACCTGCAGGATAAACACACACACACACACACACACACACACACACACACACACACACACACACACACACACACACACACACACACACACACACACACACACACACACACACACATGCCCAGGGCGGAAGTTTACAATTCAAAAGAGACAAAAAGGAAAAAGAAAACAACGCTCCTTTTTGGAAACATGGAATCGTGAAGATCATTAATGGGAAAGCAAAGGAAAAGGAAAATAAGGAACTAGACGATAATATGAGAAAAAGTGAAGGAAAAACAAGAAAGGTAATTAGAGAAAGAGGGAGAGGGAGGAGTAGGAGTTGGAGAAGAAAGAGAAAGAGAATAAGGAGGGAAGAAAGGAGAAGGGAAGGAAGGAGAAGATAAAGAGACAGAGACAGAGAGAGAGAGAGAGAGAGAGAGAGAGAGAGAGAGAGAGAGAACGTGACACCACTCAGTCACTCATGAGGTCCTTCGGGTGACAGACACATGATTTTTCTATTTTCTTGTATTTTCCTAGACAACAGAGTGTGATTGTCTTTGGAACCGTTATCTTCCTGTTTACGCTTATCAATATTTGTGTTCCTAGTGTTATTTTATTATTATTAGTAGTAGTAGTAGCGGTAGTGGTAGCAGTAGTAGTAGTAGTATTGTATCGATGCCAGTTCCAGTACTAAAAATATCCACAAAAGTAGGGGTTGGTTTTCACAGTGGGGGTCCAGGACCTTTTTTGGGGAATCCTTGACGCGAAGCAACAACTTTCTCACGACTCTCACCTTGCCCCGCTGATCATGTGAGCGCGACGAGGGGCGGCGGGCTGGGCTGAGGCTGCTGCTCGGCGCTGGGAAGAGCATACAGACGCGATGAAGTGGCGAGGCGGGCAAAGATAGACAACAGTTAGCCGCGAGAAAGTGAGGGCGGAAAATTTGGCAGCGAACGAAAAGGAAGTGTGTTTGCCGACCAAGGGTATAAGAAGAATGCGTTAGGATAAGTGTTGTTGTATGTTTAGAAGGAATGTTTAGTGATGTATTGGTGTTTTATGAGAGTAGTGACTGAAGACAGGGTAATTGTGTTAGGATAAGGGGTATTGTGTTTGGATAAGGGAAGTTCAGTGTTGTGTTTTTTGTTTTCTGAGAATAATAACTGAGAAACATGCAGAAAATGGGCGACTGAGAATATAATTAAGAATGTGAAGTTTAGTTACGCTTTTCCTTTTTGTATTTTGCTGTTTATAGAAGTCATGAATGAACGTAATCCAGAGAAACGATTGCCCGGGGAAATTAAAACAAAATCAAATTATGGAAACATATCACTGAGGAAATTTATGATTACTGAATCACCTAATGACTGACTGACTAACTGTTTGACTTACTGACTGACTGAGTGACAAGCTTACTTACTGTAACTCCTACTATTTGACTAATCGACTGACTATTTAACTTACTGACTGACTGATTGACTAATTTACTAACTTTCCAACTATTTGATGAACTGGCTGACTAACTATCTGACTTACTGATTGCCTGACTGACTAACTTATTCTCTAACGATTTGACTGACTGACTGTTTAACTTACTGATTGACTGAGTTACTATCTCACTCTCTTGACTGACTAACTGACTGACAACGATAACTATCTAACTTGTTGATCGGCTGACTGACTAAGTGCTTTCTATCTGACTGACTGCTGACTGACAACGATAACTATCTAATTTATTGATCGGCTGACTGACTAAGTGCTTTCTATCTGACTATTTGACTAACTGACTGACAACGGCAACTATCTAACTTATTGATCGGCTGACTGACTAAGTACTTTCTATCTGACTATTTGACTAACTGACTGACAACGGCAACTATTTAACTTATTGATAGGCTGACTGACTAAGTACTTTCTATCTGACTGACTGCTGACTGACTACGGTAACTATTTAACTTATTGATAGGCTGACTGACTAAGTGCTTTCTATCTGACTATTTGACTAACTGACTGACTGAGTGATCGACTGGAAGGGCGGTGAGTTAGGCGGCGTAGAAGCGTGACCAAGGAAGGAGTCGAAGTGGTCCGGCCCAAGAATCAAAGGGAGAATCATACACGAACTCGCCCTGCTCGACAAACACACAGGGCGCCCTCTAATCTAATCTCTCTGCCCCTGCTCCTCCTCCTCCTCCTCCTCCTCCTCCTCTTCCTCCTCTTCATCATTACCCTCTTTCGAGCAGCAGTTCCATTGTCTGTTCCTTTCCTCCTCCTTCACTACCGCCATCATCTCCTCCTCTTCTTCTTCTTCCTTCTTCTCCTCCCTCTCCTCTTTCTTCTCCTCTTTCGTCATTATCCTCCTTTGAGCTCTAACTCCGTTGTTTATTTTCTTCCTCCTCCTCCTCCTCCTCCTCCTCCTCCTCCTCCTTCTCCGTCATCAAGATGCTTAGAACTGTGATTTTATTGTTCATTCTTTTCCTGCTCTTCCTCCTCCTCCTCCTCCTCCTCCCCCTCCTCCTCCTCCTATTCCTCAACCTGCCTCTCCTCTTTCCTCGTCCAGCATATATTTATCTATTTTAATAACTATTCCTCCCTATCTCTACCTTCACAGTTATCTATCTTCTTATCTGTCACTATAAATCTCTATCAATCATTCTATCTACCAAACAACATACCTATCTATCGCTTTATCTATTAACTATCATTTCTCATCACCTTTCTTTCCCTACCTCACTTCTGTAATTAAATGGCATAGCACTTTTTTCCCTCGTTCCTCTCTGTTATCGTCTTTAATTCGGTGTTACGTGAGCGTCGGCCATTTGTCTCAAGGCGCCTGTAACGTCACGGTCAGTAGAGTTTCGTCGAACCTCTGTAGTGAAACGAAACGGGATGGATTGGACACGGTACCCTTTACGTGTGTGTATGTGTGGGAGGAGGAGGAGGAGATGGTAGGTGTGTGTGAGAAGCTGAGAGAGAGAGAGAGAGAGAGAGAGAGAGAGAGAGAGAGAGAGAGAGAGAGAGAGAGAGAGAGAGAGAGAGAGAGAGAGAGAGAGAGAGAGAGAGAGAGAGTGTGTGTGTGTGTGTGTGTGAGAGAGAGAGGCCTTACAACCCTTCGTCCGTTAAATCTGTACCTGTATCGCTTTTTGGCCGCTCTTCTGAACGCTTTTTTTTATAGGGGTTGTGTTTAGTGAGCTTTTTTTCTCAATATTATTCATTTTTGCTCTTCTTCCTTTACTATAAAAAAAAACTTCGTCCTTAAGGTGCAGGGGTATAGCCATAACTTGAGTAAAAAATATCTACCTATACGATCTACTGAGCTTTTGTTTTATTCTTGCAACCTTGCCTCTTTTCTCTCCTCCCCTCTATTCTTTTCATTCCTTTTCTTCTCTTCGCTGTTCTTCTCCTCTCTATTCTCTCTTCTCTTCTATATCAAATCTTTTAAAACGCTACATCATCTCTTTCTTCATTATTCAATCTCCTTGTCTTCCTTATATTGACGAATGAAAAACACCACCAATAAATCATGAATGTACACCGTCCAAAAAAAGAAAGAAGAGAAGAGAAGGAGAGGAGAAGAGAAGATAAATGAAATGAGAAGAAAAGCTAAAGGAAATAGAAAAGAGAAGAGAAAAGGTGGGGAGAGGAGGAGAGGAGAGTAAATCTATGTAAGAAGAGGAAATTTAGAAGGGAATAGTGGGCAAAAAAAATTCACTGTGTCCACGAAGAAAAAATTGTCTTCCTTCCATATATGAGTAAAAAAAAACACCAATAAATAAACCACGATTGCACACGTTATAGAAATGAGGCAGCTGTAAAAAGAGGAAATTTAGAAGGGAATAATGGGTAAAAAATTAATCACTGTCTCCACGAAGCAAAATTGACGGGGGCAAAATGATCTTCCAAAAATGTATCGCACCGTTTAAAAAGAAGTTTGAGCGAGTGTTAAAAAGTAATGATTGGTGCAAGGGGGATAAAAGAAAATGGGAGAGGTAAAAAAACAGATCCCTCTCCCTGACCAGTGCCAACTCACGGCGGTCTCTTGAGGGTCACCTGCTGATGGCGTTAAATTGAAGTCGTTTATCACCTGTCAATCTCTTTTTTTCTCCTCTCCTCCCGTCTCCTCCTCTCTCGTCCTTCGGCTCCTCTCCTCGCTTCTCTTCTCTAATCTCTATTATTCTCCTTTTTCTTCTTTTTTCTTCTCATCCTTATTTTCCTTTCCTCCCCTTTCCTTTTTTCTTTTCTCCTCTTCATCTTCTCATCTCATTTCATCTCATCTCTCTCATCTCTCTCGCTCTCTCGTTTTCTTTCTCTCTCCCACCCGATTTCCCAGCCAATACAAACAGACAGGTAATATATGTCGACGGCATGAAGTAACGGGTGATGCTCGTCGCGTGAGAGACAAGAGGCGGCAGCATCAGAAGGAGGAGAAGAAGGAGATGATGAAGATGAAGAAGAAGAAGATGAAGATGAAGAAGGAAAAGAACACAGACAGATATAGACAGACAAACATAGAGAGACAGATATAGACAGACAGACAGTAATAAGTAAATAAATAAATAAAGAGAGAAAGAAGAAAGTAAAGAAAAAAAAAGAGAGATTGAGGAAAAAAAGAAGAGAAAGAGGAAGAGGAAGAAGAAGAAAAAGAAGAAACACCAAAAACAGCTATAACATTAATAAGAAGAGGAAGATGGAGAGAGAAAAAGAAGGAGAAGAAAAGAGAGAAGGTACCGATCAAGAACAATTGTCACCGTATCTGAACGATTGAGATTACTGTAAACGGAGGAGGCGGTGAAGCACGACATGGCTACTGTGTTCTACGATGTTGTTGTTGTTGTTGTTGTATATGTTATTGCTATTGTTGTTCTTCTTTTTTGTTGCTGTTTTCATGTTCTTCTTTTCCTCTTGTTTCTTTTCATTTTCTATTTTTTCCTATTCATTTTCTTCTTTAATTTTTTTTCTTTTTTTTCTTTTTCTTCTTTTTCTTCTTCTTCTTCTTCTCTTCCTCTTTTTCTAATTATTTTTATTATTATTTTTTACTATACCTCTTTTTTTAGCTATTATCATTATTTTTTTTTGTTTTTGTTGTTTTTGTGGTGCCGTTGATGTATGTAATTTCCTTGTTCTTGTTTTTTTTTATATCTCTGTTCTCCTTACCTTGTTGTTGCCGACCTTGTTGTTGTTGTTGTTGTTGTTGTTGTTTTGTTGGTCAAGCATCCGCGGCCCAATAAACTCTTCTCCGTTAATTAATTCCTGTACTCTGTTTTCACCCAGTTCCCTCAGCTCGGCGGGGGGCAGGTAGGCCGTGGACACACACACACACACACACACACACACACACACACACACACACACACACACACACACACACACACACACACACACACACGCACCTAACTGTTCTCCTTCTCCCGTTTGCAATAGGGTCCAAAAACTTCCAAAAAAATGTTAGATCATGGCGTTTCTCTCTCTCTCTCTCTCTCTCTCTCTCTCTCTCTCTCTCTCTCTCTCTCTCTCTCTCTCTCTCTCTCTCTCTCTCTCTCTCTCTCTCTCTCTCTTAACCTCATTCCTCACCTCTCTCCCCTTACCTGTCCGAATCATGCCCAGGTCATCCTTGTATAACGGTAGGTCACAATGGATGGCCGGGAAAGGGTCAAGACGAGGAGGAGGAGGGGGAGGAGGAGGAGGAGGGAGATGGCATGAGGCAGGATGATGATGAGGGTGATAATGAGTATGAGGAAGAGGTAGAGGAGGAGGAGGAGGAGACATAAGAGGGAGAAGAGGAGGAAGTGGACGAGGAGTAGGCAAAGAAAGAAGGGAAAGAGGAAGAGAAAAGTAGGAGTAAGAGGAGAAGGGAAAGAAAGAGGAGGAGGAAGAGAACGAAGAGTAGGGATAGAAAGAAGGGAAAGAGAAAGAGGAAAATAGGAGGAAGGGAAGAAGAGGAGAAAAATAAAGAGAAGGAGAAGAAGGAAGAAAGAGCTTGTGTTGATATCAGAGAAAGAGAGGGAATGCGTATACCACCAAATTTAAACTCGTGGAAACGGAAGCAGAATAAAACAAGGAAGGCAAAAAACACCGTAAATCTTCGATGGTGCAGACAGGCCGAGTGACACGACAGGGGACGGGCGCGTGATGGGGAAGGTATTGCGGGGAACTGAACAAGCTGGTGGGAAATTCATTGGATGCGAAGTCATGGTAAAAACGGGGTTAGAAAAGCAGTGTGGCGCGTTGTAGCCAGGTCAGGTGAACGAGAGGGTAAAGAAACGAAAGAAAATAAGAGATGGAAACTGAAATCTTGGTGGAAAATGTGGTAAGGGAGAGGTTAATGGTATGCAGCGAGAGAGAGAAAGAGAGAAAGAGAGGAAGACGGGGAGAGAGAGGAAGAGAGGCAGACACACAGACACACAGACACAAACAGGATTAAAAAGACAAGATTAAAAGAGAAAATAAAAGCTTGAAAAAAATAGATCAAAGTCTCCTATAATTAACATACATCTACGAACTTTTACCTGAGAAATAAATGAGAAAAATAACTGAAAGACAAACGTAAGAATGAGAATGAGAAACGAGAGAGATGGGAGGACGGAGGAGAAGCGAGCAAACAGAGGGAGAACTCAAACACTACAAGCAACGCCAAATAGGTTCCCAGCATGACAGACAGATGGAAGGAGAACAGACGGTGCAGGTGGTGTGTAGGCGTCGGTCACAAGAAACAAAAGACGTCGATAGGAGGTGGATGACTCAATGAGAGGTTTGATAGCTACGGGAGAGAGGGAGACAGAGATAGACCATTAGACAGACAGACAGACACAGCTAAACAGACCGAAAAACAAGACTCAGAGATACATACACCACACGGAAACATAAACATTCCCTGACCGACTCACAGATAAGGAGACAAACAGACCGACAGATAGAGAGACAGACATACTCTCCTCCGTTTTACACAGGCGATGATTTTGACCGATCGTGAAGAATAACAAGAGAATCACGTCCCTGTTGACTTGACCCCGAAAGCTTATTGTTCCTGCGGGTCGAGTGTGTGTGTGTGTGTGTGTGTGTGTGTGTGTGTGTGTGTTCATGGAAATTGATGTCAGATTTTGCATATTCGCACCTGTATAAATTCAGATGAGTTAGCAGGTGCGACACAAAATGAAAAGAGATATTAGTTTTCATCGCTAGGTGTCTGTAGGTAGTCTAGTTAGTGTAGGTTAGTCTGTGAAGTCTGATATTCTATTTGTATTCTTAAAAACGAAAAGAAACTAAAGAAAATTGCGATATCTTTAGAATTTCAGGTGAGCTTTTTTTTTCCTCTTTCTCCGAGTCTTTACTAACACTATGCTAGACTTATTTTTTTAGGAACTAGTTTATTTATTTTCTGTACGAAGATTAGCTTAAGTAACCTGGTAAATAACAGAAGGAAACTAAGGAGAAACGTTAAGATCTTTAGAAATCCATGAGAGCTTTTTCAGTTTCGATATTTTCCTCTTTTCCTGGACTTAACTAACGCTATGCTGGACTTCAAGATTTATTGGTGTTAGTTTAATTTTTTTTGTACTAGGAGAAATTTTAAGATCTTCAGAAAATCAGGTGAGCTTTTCCAGTTTCGATATTTTCCTCTTTTCCTGGACTTTACTAACACTATGCTGGAAAATTTATTGAGGTGTTATTTTTTTTTCGTACGATGATTAGCTTACGTAACCGAGTAAATAACGGAAGGAAAATGAAGATAAATGTTAAGACCTTCAGAGATTCAGGTGAGCTTTTCCAGTATCGATATTTTTCTCTTTTCCTGGACTTTACTAACGCTATGCTGGGCTTTAAAATTTATTGGTGTTAGTTTATATTTTTTTGCACTAGGAGAAATGTTAAGATCTTCAAAAATTCAGGTGAGCTATTCCAGTTACAATATTTTCCCCTTTTCCTGACTTAACTAACGCTGTGCTGGACTTTAAAATTTATTGAGGTGTTAAAGTTTTTTTTTTGTATGATTATTTTGCCTATATTGTTGTTAGGATCGTACCGTTAAGAATACGAGGAAGAGGTGGAAGATAGGTTTTATGTGCTTTCTCTTGATATTCCAGCACCTTTGTTTTTTAATTAAATATTTGTACAGTAGTTGACTTTCATAATTTAGTGGTGTTAGTTTTCATTTCCATGCTGTTTACTTTGTGGATTTTGATATTGTATTCTTAACCTTAACAAAACAGGGGGTAAGTCGGCACAATAAGGGTTTAGCAAGATAGTGAGGGCAGCTTAAGATTCGGGCAATGAGGGACTTTAATAATTTCCCGAGATATTGCTTTTCCCTCACATGCAGCTTACTTTGTGGATTCCGATATTATATTTTTTAACCTTAACAAAACAAGGGGTAGGTCAGATAAAAAAGGGGTTAGCAGGATAGTGAGGGCAGCTTAAGATTCGGGCAATGAGGGACTTTAATAATTTCCCGAGATATTTCTTTTCCCTCACATGCAGTTTACTTTGTGGATTCCGATATTATATTTTTTAACCTTAACAAAACAGGGGGTAAGTCGGCACAAAAAGGGGTTAGCAAGATAGTGAGGGCAGCTTAAGATTCGGGCAATGGGGGACTTTAATAATTTCCCGAGATATTTCTTTTCCCTCACATGCAGTTTACTTTGTGGATTCCGATATTATATTTTTTAACCTTAACAAAACAAGGGGTAAGTCAGATGAAAAAGGGGTTAGGAAGAGGGTCAGAGCAACTTAAGATTCGTGAAATGGGGGATTTTCATAATTTACCGAGATGTTACTTTTAATTCACATGCAGTTTATTTTGTGGATTCCGATATTATGTTTGTAACCTTAACAAAACAGAGGGTACGTCAGTAGATTTTGACCTCTCTTTTGGCTATGCTATTTTAGACTCTTCTGATAAGGGCAGTGATTAGCGGGGTTTTTTTTTCTTTCAATTATTTTTTGCCCTTGAACTGCTTCCTTTCACTGTTAAAATAAAAATGAATAAAAGGGGTCATAAAGATAGTCAGGGAAACTTATGAATTGTTTTACTTAGTTTTTTTTATGTTGTAGGATTTACGATTTACTGTGTACCTTGCTAGTCTTTTGAAGCGGCGGAGTTCATTCTTTTCCTTAGAGCTTTTTTTAATTTATCACTAACACAACTTCAGATATTTTAACTCCATTTTTTCAGGCTTTAGAATTTCGTTTTACTGAGTACCGTGATAGTCATTTTACGCGACTCACATCATTATTTTCCTTTTAGCTTTTTTAATTAATCACTAACACAACTTCAGATTTTTTTTTTTACCATTTTTTCAGGCTTTAGAAGTTCGTTTTACTGTGTACCGTGATAGTCATTTTACGCGACTCACATCATTATTTTCCTTTTAGCTGTTTTAATTAATCACTAACACAACTTCAGATTTTTTTAACTCCATTTTTTTCAGGCTTTAGAATTTCGTTTTACTGAGTACCGTGATAGTCATTTTACGCGACTCACATCATTATTTTCCTTTTAGCTTTTTTAATTTATCACTAACACAACTTCAGATATTTTAACTCCATTTTTTTCAGGCTTTAGAATTTCGTTTTACTGTGTACCGTGGAAGTCTTTTGAAGCAGCGGAGCACATTCTTTCCTTTAGTGCTTTTTCTGTTTATCATTTACCTGCTCGCTTCTAAAAACACTAATTTCCATCGTCCATCCCGTTACTCCCATTCTCCTTCTCACTCCGTTATCCATGCACGTAATTCCTCGCATTAGTTGCATAAATACCTCACTCGCTGTTTTTCTTATTTCTGCTTTCATGTTATCTTTTGCTTTTTCTCATTCTCTCGGTTTCGTCCCCTCCGTTTCTGCTTCCCTATATTTGCACGCTTTATCACATCTGTCTCCCCCCTTTCGTTCTTTTGGTACGCTTGTTGACTCGCCTCTTCCTATCTTTCTGGCAGTACTTTTGTTTCCTTTTCAGTCTCCGTGCGATATATCATGTGTGTGTTTATTTTGCTAATGTCTCTCTTCTCCCTCTTCGTGACCTTTCCATTTTGCTCTTTATCCATTCTTTCCTTCTATGTTACCTCGTTTTTCTTCCCTCTTTCCATCTCCCTGCTTCTCCTACATCCTCCTCCTCTCTCTCTCTCTCTCTCTCTCTCTCTCTCTCTCTCTCTCTCTCTCTCTCTCTCTCTCTCTCTCTCTCTCTCTCTCTCTCTCTCTCTCTCTCTCTGCTATTCTATTATATTCCTTTCTCTCTATCTATCATTATCTATCTATCTATCTACTCACGAAATACCATCTCTAGAGAAACGAGAATAACAGTTTTAGGAAAGTTTGCTTGATCTACCTTTTCATATTGTTAGTTATTTACATTTCTGATGCATTACTTTTCCGTATGTTTCTTTTTTCCTACCTGTATTTACATTGTTAAGGCGTATCTTTGTTCCGTGTGTATATAGTTCTTTCTCTTTCTCTTATACACTTCACTGGCTTCAGGCTCTTCTTCCGCGCGTATAGATATCCTTTTTTCAATCATGCGCCTCTAGGTAATTGTTGTTCCTATTATGGAGTGGAACCTTGGGGACACATGTGTTGCCCGAGGACCTTTTAGTTTTTGTCTCCCTGTGTCAGTTGGGTGAAGGACCTTGCCCGGGGAGACGCTGCAGCTGGCCGAAGAAAAGATTTGGTGTCCGATGTTTCCCTTGAGCTGTGAGGTCAGGCAAAGATAGACAGAAAAACAGACACAAGCACTCTCTCAGGCAGACGGGTAGACGCGAAGACAGACAGATATGTACAGAGAAAAGCATATTATCGACTATCAATAACGGTTTTGGATGGACGGGAAAAGCTGGAGAAGAATGATGACAGAAAGACAGACACAAGTACTCTCTCAGGCAGACGGGTAGAAGCGAAGACAGACAGATATATACAGAGAAAAGCATTTTATCGACTATCAATTACGGTTTTGGATGGACGGGAAAAGCTGGAGGAGAAGAATAAAAAAAGATTTGTACCATGTGTTAGCAAGTTTAGTAGCAGATGTTAGCACTGAGGTATAACTAAAGGAGAATTAATGTGAAGGACTGCATATGAAGGGAAAAGAAAGAAAGCTTATTAAGAAAAGAAGGCCAAAGAGAAAAAAAGTAAAAAAGAAAGGATAGCAAACGTAGAAGAGAAAAAAGTGCCCTTAGAAGCGAAACAGGAAAAGATTAAGAAAACAAATTGTGATAAACAGAGGCAATAGAAGGAGGAATCACAAGGTAAATTAACGAAAGAAGAAAAAGTACAGAAATATCGAAATGTATCAAAGACGCCAGCATCATTTTCTTCTCCTGTCACCGCTCTGATTGTCACATCACCGTAACTCATCCCCGCGTCCGGTCACTCATCTAGCATCCTCGGGGCGGGAGGCTGACAGGTGTTTCGGCGACGCACGCAACACTGCCGGCTCTCGATGTGTTACTAAGATCACCTCTTCCTTATTAGTGCAACCCTTTGCCGGCGACACGTGAGGGAAGTAGAGAGAGTAAGGAACACCTGTGAGCTCTGATTCGCACCTTTTAACTTTAACCTTAATTTACACTGAAACGCCGTACAGGTGACGAAGAACTCATAGATAAATAAAGAGTTCATGTAGAGTACTTATCTTCTAGCGGCGTCAGGAGGAGTTTGAAGCTATATAAAGGTGGGAAAAAGGGGTTAGATTCTCCACCTGGCCAGTGCTGCAAAGGAAGGCCGTGGATCAGAGGTCACCGTAGCTAATCGTTGAAATATAATGAAGATCGCACCGAGGATGT
Organism: Eriocheir sinensis; assembly: GCF_024679095.1. Taxonomy (NCBI): domain Eukaryota; kingdom Metazoa; phylum Arthropoda; class Malacostraca; order Decapoda; family Varunidae; genus Eriocheir; species Eriocheir sinensis. The sequence goes on along the minus strand of NC_066520.1, from coordinate 19,314,795 downwards.
ATTTCCTTCTCCGTTCAGTGACTCTGCCTAATGAAGCTCAAGTCCGGAACGTCAATCACAAATTTATGTCTGTTTTCTGCTGCTCTGTGACTAATTGTGTTTCTTGTGTCATGTTTCTCTCTGTTTCTCTCTCTTATTTCATCCTCTCTCGCTCTCGCACGCACACACACACACACACGCACACACACACACACACACACACACACACACACACACACACACACACACACACACACACACACACACACACACACACACACACACACACACACACATTTCAGTTTCATGCAAGTATTCAAAACTGCACATTCCCTCCCTCCCCTCAGTCCCCTCCCACTCTCTTTCTTTTATTTCCCTGTTGGCTTTAGTTTCTTCGGCATAACACAGATATTTATGCGCAGATGACGAGCTCTTTTCCACCGTCAACACCTATACCGTTTTCCTCTTTACCCTTTGGCTGTCTGTTTTTTTCTGGCTCTCTTTCTGTCTCTCTCGCTCTCTCACGATTTCTCCCTTCCTCTCTTCCATATTTTTGCCTCGTTCCTCCTTTCTTTGTTTCGTCATTTCTGTGTCTGGTTTTATCTCTCCTTTTCTATTTTCTCTTTCCATTCTCTCTCTTTCTATTCTCTCTCTCTCTCTCTCTCTCTCTCTCTCTCTCTCTCTCTCTCTCTCTCTCTCAAGTATGTTAAGTAGATTTTTTTGTTGTTCTAGTTTTTCAAATATGCTTGTGAATCGTGACTGTGTGTGTGTGTGTGTGTGTGTGTGTGTGTGTGTGTGTGTGTGTGTGTGTGTGTGTGTTATGTATCTTTAACGGTTTGTCACGAAAGGTTTGATTATTTTTTTCAGTAACGTCAAGAAAACCACAAATTCTTTATACCTGCGTTTACCTGTCTACTTCAACTACTTCTTTACCCACCTTGCCCATTCCATTTTCCTTTCCTCTCACCATCCCTTTTCCAGTCTCCGCATAAAACAATCTTTCCAATTTTCCTTTTCCTTGCCCTTCTTTCCCTCATGATGTAGTTTCACAGCACACTTTTTCTCTCTCATTTTCCATCAATCCCCCCATTTATCATTCGCTTCAAATATTTACAATGTCATCACCGTCTGCACATTAATCATATTCCTCCCTTCTATCAGTACATCGGTAACACACAATTAACACAAGTAACGTTCCTCTTCCTCTTACGTGTTCCCATCCTCTTGTAACCCAATTATACACCCATCATACTCTTTCACCTCCTCCCTTCCTTCCTCTTTCTTTACCGTCTCACACCTCACCTCTACCTCACCTCATCGGCACCGCCTTTCTCCTACACTCACTTCATTACCTTCCTTCTTATATTGGTCTTTACTCTCCTTCGCAGTCACTAATACTTCTACGCTTTCGCTAATATGTCCTTATCTCAACCTTTTACTCCTCCACTTCACCTAAACGCCTCCGCCTTTGCCATACTCTCTTATCATAACTTTCCCCCCTTATCTTAGTCTTCCCTCTCCTTCGCAGTCACCCATACTCCTACGCTTTCGCCAATATGTACTTATCATTACTTTTTACTCCTCCACTTCACTTCACCCCCTTCGCCTTTGCCCTATACACTCTTTTCATAACCTTCCCCTTATCCTAGTCCTCCGTCTCCTTCGCAGTCGCCCATTCTCCCACGTTTTCCCCAATTTGTCCTTACCTGAACTTTTTACCGTGGCAAGAGTGTTCCTGATTCTCCATAATGTCTGATGCTCCTTTGTCTTACACTCTTTTCATTTCTTTACTTCTTATCCTAGTCCTCCCTCTTATTCGCAGTCGCCTATGCTCCCCACGTTTTCGCCAGTTCCAAGAGTGTTTCTGATTCCACATTATGTCTTTCCCATTACGGAGGTTTCCCAAAATACGTTCTTAGTCATCCGGCCCACTGAACTCCCTATGTTTTTTTTTACTCCAGCGTTGGGAGAGGATTCATTGAGGCGTGACTTTTCCTTGCCTTGCTTTATGTATCGTATGTTACCTTGGGCTCTCAACAAGTCGTGCTGCTCCTGTTTGCTGCACCGTTCAAATGCCATTATGCATCACCAAACACGCTTACGATTAACCTCCCTTAAAGATGCGTTCATGTGGGTGGGTGACGCAGCTGGATTCGGTTCTGAGAGAGTTTTTTCGTTTTTTTTTCTTCACATTCAGCAGCCTTTAAGGAATACCAGACCTCGTGTGTGTTTTCATATTGATTTTTATTTCCTCTTTTCACTGGATGCCTTTCGCTGGTCATTTAGATTAACTATATATCACTTTCATTGATCATTCTAAATACTTTACGTTATACTGAAAGCAGGGTCGTTTTTTTACAACAAAGGGGACAGCTCAAGGGCACACAAAAAAGGAAACAATAATATAAAAAAACGCTACTCGCTGCTCCTAAAAAGAATCCAAAGAGGTGACGTATGAGGTGTGTGCGAGGCATGTCCCACAGTACAGCACGGTGACATTTCTTGTAATTCGAACCGTAGATTAATACCGTACCATAATTTCGTACCGTACTAGAGAAATTACGCCGTACTATTACGATAAATGATCTTAGCTTTATAGACCGTATTTTTAAACGTATCGGCGCCTCAGTTCGCCTGTCTGAGAAGCCTTTCGTGGAATTTCATGGACTGTCTTGTGATCCTAGTGACAGTTTTACACGCCTTCTGCATTTAGAACTGGAGAATCACATATGAAAACCCGGTTAATCTCTGTGCCTTGGAAAATAGTCGTGATGAGACGAGACCCCAATACGTCTAAAAACATGGACCTATAAGTTATGTGACCTCTCTCTGCGACACCTTTTCCACCCGTGACACAGGCCCCGTGCATCATCAAGCCAGGTAATGGTCGCGAATCCCCCGCCGCCCGTATGTCAGTCAATACTTACCTGTAATTTGCACGGCGCGGCTCTGTGTCAGGAGGGAAGCGGTTCTTAATGTCAGGCTGTTACCGGTGCCGCTAGAATGATGCTCTTCTTCCACCGGCCACGCCCACACGCACAACAAACACGGATCAAGAGGCACAAGGCTTTCTTTCATAGGGACTCGAGTGTCACCGCTTGTTCGTCATTCAGGAACACGGAGCGACTTAACTGTTCGCCTCACAATCGTTTGCAGGTGCGTGTAAAGACCGTTCTCGCGTGCCCTCACCGTTTAATTTTCTTCCTTTTCTTTCTTCTCTAATGATGGAGCAGAAGCGTAGGAGACGGAAGGGTTGTCTGGGGCTTCACGTGTGTTCCTCCTGTGACATATTTTTCTTTCTTTTCCAAGCGATTCTTTTTTGGGGGGAGGTTCTGTTTGCCTCTTATTCTTGACATCGGTAAAAATTGATCATACGAATGTTGCTTGTCTTAGGCTCATCCATCATTGGTCAAGAGAATGCAAAGACTGTGTGTATGTATAAGGAGTGTGTGTGTGTGTGTGTGTGTGTGTGTGTGTGTGTGTGTGTGTGTGTGTGTGTGTGTGTGTGTGTGTGTGTCTGTGTGCGTTAGTTTTTTTTCTGGCTACTTTTAACATGGACGTAATTACCATGAAAAAAAAAATCTTGTATTCGAAATAGCTATCATTAAACATAACTTTTATTAATATATGTACTTCATGGCTTACTTTATGCAAATGTACCCAAAACTAACTTAAGTATATCGAGAGTAATTGCATATTCACTGAAACTATCTGTATTTTTTTTTTCTATCTCTCTAACCATTTTATTATTGTTTACTTTTTTTGTGTGCCCTTGAGCTGTCTCCTTTGTTGTAAAAAAAATCTATCTATCTATCTATCTATCTATCCCTAGCCTCCGCCACCTCATACGTCCCCCACACTCCCTCGTCCGTCCCTTCCTCCATTCTCCTCTCCTTCACCCGCAAAAGACTCTAAGAATCTTCGCCGTAATTAATCTTCGGGACAAAACCTCTGCCTGTCAAGAGAGTCGACCTTTTCTCACGGCTCTCAACACCCTTTTCGTGCGGCTAAACCACTGAAGAAACCGTGTCCGTCCGAGCCCCACCCACTGCTGCTGACGAAGGGAGGCGCTCGTGTGGCTGGCTGGGTACGGGCGGTCTGCTTATGTCTGTCTCCTGTTGCTACCGAGTTCATGGATTGGGATTTTTTTAATGATGTTTTACTGTAATTTTATTTTGTGTGTGTGTGTTGCGGCGTTGGTGAACATGATATGGAATGGTATTTTTTTTTGTCTGTGTGTTACGAAGAAAGATGTAAAATACTGTAAAAAAAATAATAAGCAAAAAGTATATCGTATTATAATTAATGCAAAAACACTGTTGAAAACTTAGATACATAGGTAGATAGACAGATAGATGAATAGATAGATAGATAGATAGATAGATAGATAGATAGATAGATAGACAGAGAGATAGATAAACAGATAGAGGAAAAAATAAATATACCGATTTTAATATATACAAAAACTTAAAGAGAGATAGATAAATAAATAAATAGATAGATAAATATATAGATAGACAGGTAGATAGCGCGAGAGAAACAGACAGACAGACACAACCAAAAGGAAAACAGACCCTCGAGGAAATATCATCGCGAAAATACATATACGTACAAAAACCTGGGATGCTGCGGAAGTAGTCATGGTTGCGTTAAGAGGCGTGGAGGTGTGGGTGTTGAGGGCGGGCAGGTGTGAGCACAGGTGAGGAGACGCTTAACCCCCGTGACCCTCCGTCTTGACCTGCAGGTGGAGGTTATCTGTCTTCTCTAACTCGCAGCATCTCCCTCTCTTTCCCTTTTAAGTCTTGTTTCTCCACTTGCTAACGGTTATCTTCTTTCTCTAACTAATTCCTAATCGTTATCTCTCTTCTCTAGCTCTAAACTTGCTAATGCTTATCTTAACTTCTCTAACTCTATCTCGCTAATGGTTATCTTTCTTCTCTAACTCCCAGCATCCCGCATCTCTCTCTCTACAAGAGGATTTGCACAAAATTTCAGCTTGGTCGGATAGATGGGAGATGCCCTTTAACGTAGACAAGTGCCAGGTCCTTCAAGTTGGAACGAGGAATAAGAAGTTCGAATACGAAATGCGCGGCGTTAAACTCAAAAGCGTTCATTGCGTCAAAGACTTGGGGGTCAAAATCGCGTCAAACCTCAAATTCTCACAGCAATGCATCGATGCAGCAAATAAAGCGAACAGAATGTTGGGCTTCATTAAAAGAAATTTTGTATTCAAGAATAAAGATGTAATACTCCCGCTCTACAACAGTTTAGTCAGACCCCACTTGGAATATGCGGTACAGTTTTGGTCTCCCCACCATGCAAAGGATATTGCTAAATTAGAAGGTGTTCAGCGTCGGGCAACGAAAATGATCCCTTCCTTGCGCAACAAATCCTACGAAGAAAGGCTTTCTACCCTTAACATGTTCTCTCTTGAGAAACGTCGCCTCCGAGGAAAACTGATCGAATGTTTTAAAATACTTAATGGTTTCACGAATGTAGACAGATCAACATTGTTTATGATCGATGACACTTTGCGCACGAGGAACAATGGCGTAAAACTCAGATGTAGACAAGTAAATTCAGACTGCACCAAATTTTTCTTCACCAACGTTGTAGTGCGAGAATGGAATAAGCTTCCACCGTCAGTGGTCCAGTGTAACACGATTGACTCCTTCAAAAATAAGCTCGACCGTCACTTCCTTCAACTTAATATCAACTAGAGTAGAAATGCAACGTTTTGGAGTCTTCTGATTAATGTAAAATCACTTAGGTTTAAGGACAGACCACCAAGTCTGGACCATGGGGTCTGTGTGGTCTGATTTTCTATGTAAATCTATGTAAATCTTTCCCTTTTAAGTCTTGTTTCTCCACTTGCTAACGGTTATCTTCTTTCTCTAATTCCTAATCGTTATCTCTCTTCTCTAGCTCTAAAATTGCGAATTCTTATCTTATCTTATCTAACTCTAACTCGCTAATGGTTGTCTTTCTTCTCCAACTCTCTCTTTCCCTTTCATGGCTTGTTTCTCCCCTCGCTCAATGTCTGCGGTTTTGTGAGGAATTATGATCAAACTTCTCTCCTTTTTTGAGTGTGTGAGTTAGTATTTCAATCACCATTTCTCCCTTTCCATTTCTTATTTCTCCACTCGCTAAATGTCTGTGGTCTAGGAACGAAATATGATCAAAATTAGAATCCCCTTTGAGTGTGTGATTTAATAGTTCATTCATCATTTTCTCTCTTCCATGTCTTTTGTCTTAACTCCTTTTTTGCAGCTTCGGAGGTATTCTTGGTAAACTTCTCTGTCGCTTACGTCAATGAGCAAGTTGTTATGTCGTTCCGGACGCGAAGGAAACGAGAAGCATTGGAATAGAGAGTGAGTGGTCAGAGTTTCCAATGCTTCGTCTTGCTGTGAGGTTGCAGTAAATGTTGTGTTATTTTTTTTCTTTTTTTGTGTGTGTGATACGAAAAGATGAAAATACTGTAAAGATCGAGGAATATATCGGTTATAATTCATACAAGAAGAGAAGAGAGGAGATAGATACATAGGTAGATATAGATAGATAGATAAATAGATTAGGAAGGAGCAAAACGGCAAAATCACAACACGATCTTTTTTTTACATTCACATTTTGCATTCAAAGCAAAAAAGCAAAATATGTAAGGTTTCTTTCAAGAGGCAGAAGGAGAACTATACAGATCAACAACCATATTTAAAAGGTTCACGGTAGGGAAAAACACGAGATACAGAGCAACAATCATATTTAAAAGGTTCACGGTAGGGAAGAACACGAGATACAGAGCAACAATCATATTTAAAAGGTTCACGGTAGGGAAAAACACGAGATACAGAGCAACAATCATATTTAAAAGGTTCACGGTAGGGAAAAACACGAGATACAGAGCAACAATCATATTTAAAAGGTTCACGGTAGGGAAAAACACGAGATACAGGGCAACAATCATATTTAAAAGGTTCACGGTAGGGAAAAACACGAGATACAGAGCAACAATCATATTTAAAAGGTTCACGGTAGGGAAAAACACGAGATACAGGGCAACAATCATATTTAAAAGGCTCACGGTAGGGAAAAACACGAGATACAGAGCAACAATCATATTTAAAAGGTTCACGGTAGGGAAAAACACGAGATACAGAGCAACAATCATATTTAAAAGGTTCACGGTAGGGAAAAACACGAGATACAGGGCAACAATCATATTTAAAAGGTTCACGGTAGGGAAGAACACGAGACACAGAGCAACAATCATATTTAAAAGGTTCACGGTAGGGAATAACACGAGATACAGAGCAACAATCATATTTAAAAGGTTCACGGTAGGGAAGAACACGAGATACAGATCAACAACCATATTTAAAACGTTCACGGTAGGGAAAAACACGAGATACAGAGCAACAATCATATTTAAAAGGTTCACGGTAGGGAAAAACACGAGACAGAAGAGCCATATAGGTGAAGAGGAGCGTTCTGAACTGTAAACCTTCACCGTGTAGTATTACTAGTTGCATGGATGGGCGAGGTGCTGCTCCCTTCCCGGTTCTTGCCTTATGACAGTGACGGTAACGATGACTGGCACACTGATCTTGCCTTTCCACCTTCACGCCCATGCACACTCTTGCTTGAAAAAGGTGGCGAGAAGGTGACATTGGAAACATATATATATCCTTTGTAGTTTCGTTTTTTCTTTTTCTACTCCACGTCCGTATCCTCATCCTTTTCCAATTCCTAGTGTCCCTCTTTTTCTTTCACTTCCTTCTTTACCTTCTCATCATCATATTCATTTTATTCGTTTATTTTTTCATCATCCTCGTCCTCCTCCTTCTGGTATTCATCCTTTTCCTCCTCCTCCTCCGTTTCCTCACTCTTGGTCTTCCTCTTTCATCTTCATATTCATTCTACTCGTTTCTCTTTCATCATCCTCGTCCTCCTCCTCCTGGTAGACGTCCTATTCCTCCTCCTCCTCCTCCTCCGTTTTCTCACTCGAGCTCTCTTGCTCCTCCTTTTTCATCCCCTACCCCAGCTCCTCTTCCCTCCTGTCTTGAACGGCAAACACTTTCTTCAAGAGGGAAACGGAATGATGATGCGATGACACGAGGCAGGAAGCGGGTGATCATCGCTGACGGATTTGCTTTCTTGACTAAGTGTCGTTCCTCGCTAAGAATAGTCTCCCCTCCCGTGGTCACGTGCTTCCCGAAGAGAAGAATGAGGAAAGTCTTTGTACCGATGATGAAGGAAAGGAAAAGCGGAAGATGACGGTGCTCTAGACAAATTGACGGCTGAAGGAGAGGCTATAAAGAGAAAGAGAAATGGGGAAGTGTAGAGGAATGAGGAAGAGGAAGTGCTTTGAGGCGTTTCCGTTGCATGTTGGATACTGTGGCGCATCAGTTGAACGTTGTGATTCCAGATTCAGTGTCCAGCAGTTCGCGTCTCTGCCTGACACCACACCATATAGGACAACTTAGAGGAGTCATACACCAAACAAATGAAAAAGAACGGCGAGAAGGAGAGAGCTGAGTAGTGGTTACGGGTAATGAGAAAGAAGAAGAAAAAGACGCCGTAGTAGGGGGAGGAAGATCTGTAAAAGGTGATGGAAGGAAACAACTGGAGAGGTGGAGTGGGTAGAAAAGAATGAATTATGTGAGGAAGAAGAGAACAGAGTTGTGGTTGTTGGTAAAGAGTGAGAAGGAGAAATAAGAAATACGTAGGAGGAGGAGGATTTGTAAAAGGTGACGGAAGGAAACAACTGGGGAGGTGAAGTAGGTAGAAAGGAATTCATTATGTTGTGTTATGTTGTTGTGTTGTGGTTGTTGGTAAAGAGTGAGAAGGAGAAATAAGAAATACATAGGAGGAGGAGGATTTGTAAAAGGTGACGGAAGGAAACAACTGGAGAGGTGGAGTGGGTAGAAAGGAAGGAGTTATTGTGAGGAAGAAGAGAGCAGAGTAGTTGTTGTTTGTAATGAGGGAGGAGAAATAAGAAAGACGTAGGAGGAGGAGGATTTGTAAAAGGCGATGGAGGGAAACAACTGGAGAGGTGGAGTAGGTAAAAAGGAATGATTTAGTGTCAGGAAGAAGAGAACAGATTAGTGGTTGTTGGTAAGGAGGTAAGGAGTGAGAAGGAGACATAAGAAATACGTAGGAGGAGGAGGATTTGTAAAAGGTGATGGAGGGAAACAAATGGAGAGGTTGAGTAGGCAGAAAGGAAGGAGTTATTGTGAGGAAGAAAAGATCAGAGTAGTGGTTGTAAATAATGAGGAAGAGGGAGACAAAAAAAAGACGTTGCTAGGAGGTAGAAGATTTGTAAAAGGTGACGGAAGGAAACAAATGGGGAGGTGGAAGCGAATGAGTAATTGGGGGTGAAAGACTAAGGATCATATTATTAAAGAGGGGAAGGAAAGTATGTGGGGCGTCAAGAAAATGAAGGTGGTGTTGGATGTTTACACCTGTACTTTGAAGACGCTCCCCCGCAGCACCTCCCCCACACCTGAGGTTACGTCAGTTGTGGTGAAGGTGAGCGATGAGGCGGAGGAAAGCTGTAATCACGAAGGGGTTCACCTCCTCTGCCATTATGTTTTCCCCGCCGATAGTCGATGTTTCATATTAATGCGCCGTGAACTTTTTAACCCCCGTAATGGTTTTGTTTATTTCGGACGAGACAATTGTAATAGTTCTCGGCGTTTTTAACTACATGCTCTTTTTTTCTTACTGATTTATATATGATTCCAATTACGTAAACAATGGAAATGTTTTTACCGAGCTGAAAGAAGGAAGGGTACACAAAAGTATTAGATGAAATGACTTTAATGATGTTAGTAGAAGCAGAGCATGGGAATGGCCTAAAAGATTACATTGTCTGATGTGTAGAAAGACTCCTTGTGAAAATTGTATGATAGGAGCGAAGATAAGGAAACTAAATAATGAGGTAATAAAACGGAGTGGATCTAAGAAGGAACACGTCACCCAGAATGGCATCGTTGTGAAGTTAAGAACCAGAAGCTCACCCCAAACCGTCAATGGAGGATGGAGTACAGAGTGCCACCGAGGATGGGGGAGAACTAAAGCACGGAATGTTACCGTGGAAAGCATCTACTGAAGGACGTATATCGCAGAACTGCATAATGTTACCTTTAGATCCGACATTGCAAGACACTGAAAGACATTAATGAAAGGTGTGTTTATGAGAAGTTTATGAATTTCAAGCTTTGTAGACGATTTTCACTTTCAATGACACCCTTCCAAAACAGGTCATGACAACAGTGTAACAACTTGAACCAGAAACTACGAGCAAAATTAAATCACGTTTCCCCTCAAGACTCAATACGGACAACCTATCCCGGCGTCTTTAGTCACCGTCCCATTACAGCGAGGAAGATACGAGGCGGGCGTCGTTTTCCGCGCCTCCCAACACTCGCCCGGCGCGCCAACCACTTGGGCGAGGGATGAAAAATCGTTGGGTCGCGTCGCTCAGTCTGGGGTCGGTCGCTCCTCTGCACCTCCGCCTCTGCCGAGTGTTCCCCGTGAGTCACTCGGCTGCCAGCGTCTCATTAGTCCGTGTCGGCCCCGAGGGAAGGTGAAACAGGACTGAGAGAAGAGAACGGGACCGCTGAGCCCAAGACGAAAGGAATTGTGGCCAGATTGACGTTAAAGAATAAGGAAGCAAGGGAGAGTCTGATGAGTTAAAGACGGGATCACATGGTATTACAGAATATATTTAGACTGAAGATAAGTGTAGATAACGGTAGGAAATGGTAGAGGTAACGAAGATGAACGCACGCTGTAACGAAAGTGCAAGCAAAGAAAATTATACGTAAGTGAACAAAGTGGTTTAATAAATAAGCAGACAGGAAAAGTGGAGAAAACTGAGCGAGAAATAATCTGATAAAGCAAGAGAAGATAAGGAAAAGAGGAATCAGAAGCGAATTAGGAGCACGTGAGAGAAGAGAAAAATATGGTGGAAGGAACATTGCATTCTATTAAATTTGGATAACGGAACGAAGCTGTGCGTAGAAGGAATAACAGAAAAAAGAGCGGAAAATTGTGTTAATATTTGTTCACAACGCAAAAATAGCAACACTCAATTTCATAGCTTTTTTTTTTCGTTAACCATGCACATATTACGTTATGCTGCGCCACACAAGACACATCACCACACACATCAACACACATCGGCAGACAACACATACATCTCCTCTACATCATTGCTATAAGCTGCTCTACCCTAGACCAACACCTAACATACTCGTACCACACAACACCACACACCACACCTCACCATCCCCTTACGCTAATCTACACTGTTAAAGTACATCTTGGAAAACAAAACCATAATACACTACATCACATCGCCATATCTTAAGTACATCATATTTTTCTCTATACCACACCACGTCATACCACTATTATAATCACACTACACTATTATCTACTACTAACTTAATCTAACCTGACCTGACTTGACCTGACCTGACCTAACCTAACCTTACCTAACCTAACCTAACCTGAGCTAACTTATCCTTACGTAACCTAACCTACCCTTACCTTACCTTACCTTACCTTACCTTACCCCTCCTTACCTTACCTTACCTTACCTTACCTTAACTTAACTTACTCTACCTTACCTTACCTTACCTTACCTTACCTTACCCCACCTTATCTAACCTAACGTAATCACAGTACACATAATTTTTCATCGTTTTTTTTTTAGTATAGGCGAGGGGGGGAGGAGTAATGGGAGCAATGGGAGGAGTAATGGGAGGGGACAACTAGCTCATAATATAACCAGGCAGCTTAGAAGTAATTCTAGAGGAGTAACAGAGGACGGGCTAAGAATCTTCTATACTAACAGCAGGAGCCTCAGAAACAAGATAGACTTACTAAGGGGTGAAGCTTGTTCAGAAAATTTTGACATAATAGCGATCACTGAGACATGGATAGACTTTGCTAATAGAAATTTTAGGTCAGAATTTGAAATAACGGGTTATCAGATGTTTCACAAAGACAGAAGGGGCAGAAAGGGAGGTGGAGTTGTGCTATATGTTAAAGACTCACTTAAATGTTTAGTTAACAACTCAGTCAAAACTAACATGGATTCAGAATCAGTTTGGGTGGACGTTTACAAAGGGAAAGAAAAACTAACTCTAGGAGTTATATACAGGCCACCCAACCTTAACAGGCAGGACACGAGTATATTACTACAGGAGATTGGCAGGGCGAGTATGAGTAGAAATGTCTGCGTAATGGGGACTTTAATTATAGGAATATAGACTGGGAAGATCTAGTGGGTGACCTGGAAGCCGAGGACTTTCTTGAAGTTATACAAGATAATTTCCTTAAGCAGGTAGTTACTGAGCCTACCAGAGGAGATAACATATTAGACTTAGTCCTAACCAATAATGGGAACTTGCTACGTGAGTTGGAGGTGGGCGGAGAGTTAGGAAATAGTGATCACAGAACGGTTCGTTTTAGGTTAGACTGGGCGGTAACCCGTGATCCAAACCCAGTGTTAGTGCCAGATTTTAGAAGAGCAAACTACGAGGGCTTCGAAGACATCTTGAAGGGGTAAACTGGGATAATTTAGGGATTCATGAGGGCCAGAACTGCGGATTGGAGAGCCAGGAGAACCAGGTAGAAATGTCTTACAATAATTTAGTTAGAGTAATAGTAGAGGGCAAGAACAGCATATACCACAGCGAACACTTAGAAAAGAAAACAATGATCCTAAGTGGATGACTCGTGGACTAAAACACGAGATTGGGTTAAAGAAGGAATTTATCAGAAAATAAAGAATGGGAAACACATCTCAGGGGCCGGTACGTCGAACTATCTAGATTAGTTAAGAAAAACACCAGGATAGCAAAAAGAACTATGAGATCAAAGTAGCAAATGAGGCGAAAAGTAATCCTAAGGGCTTCTTTCAGATGTATAGAACAAAAACACGGGAGAAAATTGGACCGCTGAAAACAAACACAGGGGCTAGTAGAAAATTAAGAAAATATGAGCACATTGTTGAACGACTACTTCCTTTCAGTATTCACACAGGAGGATCGAACGACTATACCGGAAAGAGTTCAGGTGTACGAGGGCGGGGATGGCGATAAATTGAGGGATATAATCATTACCAGGCAAGTAGTTCAGGATGAGATAGATAAGCTTAAGAAGAACAAGTCGCCAGGTCCTGACGGGATATTTCCGAGGGTATTAAAGGAGCTAGGTGATCTAATCAGTGACCACTAACCGACATCTTTAAGATGTCGGTAATACTGGCTATGTGCCGAGCCTATGGAAAGTAGCTAATGTGACGCCGATTTTCAAAAGGGGACAGGTCAGTTGCTTCAAACTATCGCCCAATTAGCTTAACATCGGGTATAGGGAAGATGCTGGAGTCCATAATAGCCAGGAACATTCAGGAGCATTTAGAGAAACATAGCTTAATTCACGACTCGCAGCATGGGTTCGTCATGCCTCACCAATCTCTTGTCCTTCTACAATAAAGTATTTGAGGCGGTTGACAGAGATGAAAATTATGATGTAATCTATCTTGATTTTAGTAAAGCGTTTGACAAAGTTCCTCACCAACGACTGTTGCTTAAATTACAGGCTCACGGAGTAGAGGGTAAAGTAAAGGTAAAGGAAGCAAAGAGTGCAAATCAATGGTAAAAGATCTGACTGGGATCCACAAGGTTCGGTATTAGGTCCACTTTTGTTTATTATTTATATCAATGACTTAGACACAGGAATTAGTAGTGATGTTAGTAAATTTGCAGATGATACGAAGATCGGTAGAGTAATTGAGTCGGATCAGGACGCTAGTATTCTCCAAGGTGAACTCAACAGATTATATGACTGGGCGGATAAATGGCAGATGGAGTTCAATGTAGGGAAGTGCAGTATTCTGAGTAGGTAGGAACAACCTCACATAACTATTGCTTAAATGACACTCTCATAAGTAGGTCTGGGTGCGAGAGGAGTTTAGGGGTCTTAGTGAGCTCTGATCTCCGTCCAAGGGCACAATGCATTCAAGCTAGAAATCGAGCTAATAGGGTACTGGGATTTATTTCAAGGAGCGTAAGCAACAGAAGCCCAAGTCTTCCTCAAACTATATTTAGCATTAGTTAGACCTCATCTTGACTATGCGGTTCAGTTCTGGTCACCCTACTATAGAATGGATATCAAAATGTTAGAATCGGTGCAGAGGAGGATGACTAAGATGATTCAGGGGTTGAGAAACTTGCCATACGAGGAAAGACTCAAACAGTTAAACTTGCATTCTCTAGAAAGGCGAAGGGTGCGTGGAGACATGATCGAGGTTTATAAATGGATGAAGGGCTTTAATAAGGGAGACATTCATAAGGTTTTGTTGGTAAGAGAACCGGGTAGGACACGAAGTAACGGGTTTAAACTGGATAAATTCAGATTCAACAGGGACATAGGCAAAAATTGGTTTACTAACAGGGTGGTGGATGAGTGGAATAGGCTTAGCAGTCATGTGGTGAGTGCCAATACAATTGTCACATTCAAAAATAGACTAGATAAATTCATGGACAGCGATAATAGGTGGGGTTAGATACACGGGAGCTTAGGGTCAAAGGAGCTGCCTCGTACAGGCCTACCGGCCTCTTGCAGACTCCTGCGTTCTTATGTTCTTATGTTCTTATAACACGTCACCTGCCACACTGCACTTCATAACACAAGATTTGACCCTTCTTTCCATACCCAAACTAACACGATAGATCACACAAAGAAAACGTAACACAAAACAAGACCAGCAACAGTAGCAACACCTGACCGTCTTGAAACACTAAGTAACATTACCTGGACGAACTCACACACGATCGAACTCCACGCCTGTCCTCTTGTCCCTTCAGATCCTTTTAAAAGAGTGATCCCTTTTCTCTTTGTCCTTTTAAATCCACCTCCTTTATCCTGTCCCCTTGTCTCTTCACCCCGTCCATTGTCTTTTCCATCATTATACTCTTAACCCTTTTTACCTGTACCCTTTTTAAATTGTCTGACTTCACTTGTAAATCCTTCTGTTAATAATCTTATCCTGTTCCTTTCTCGATTGTCTTTTTTTTCCTTTCGTCCTTCGTTTCTTTGTTGTTTCATTCTCTCGTTCGTATGTTACTTCCTCGTTTACATTATTTCTTCCTTCGATCTTTCATTCCTTCATTCCTTTCTCCCTCCTTTTCATTCTTTCTTTATATCTATCAATCTGTTTATATCTCCTTTTTTTCTTCCCAGCTTCCTTTATCTCTTCCATCCTTCTTTCTCTCCTTCATTCCTGCCTTCCATCCCTCCTTCTTTCCTTCATTCCTTCTCTCATCTTTACTTCATCTTTCATCCGTTCGTTCCTCCCTTCCCACTTCCTCCTTACTCCCATTCTTCCTTTCATCTCTCCTTCCTTCCTTCCATTTTCAACCACTCTTCACGCCCTTCATCATTCATATCCACCACCCCCACACATCTCTATCCTCCCTCTACCCCATGACTTCATCCCTTTAACCTCCATCCATTCATTCCTCCCACACCTTTCAGCTCCGTCCATCATTAGTGTTATAACTCAAACATTAGAGGCGCCTGCGTGTTAATCTTTCTCTCCTCGTGATAGACAGCGACCTCCTCCCCGACTTGTTCCTCTCGTCCGTGCCTGTCAGTGTTGTCAGAGCGATTTCTTTTTAATAGTTTAAGCTGTCAGGTGCTGCTCGTGATGTTTTATATTGCTTTCTATGTGGGGGATGGGTGAGTGGGGGTGGGTGTAGTGGGTGTGTGGGTGTGGGGGGGATTGTGTGTGTGTTGGGGGGGGGGGGGTGCCTGTCTGTCTGTTTATGTATGTATATGTAGGTATATTTTTTTTAAAGTTATCTTTCTCTTTATCTATTTAGCTATCTGTATCTACCTATCAGTATCTTATAGTTAATTAATTAGTATTCTTATTTGAAGTTTTATTTTCATATGAATTACCTTCTTATCAAAATTAAGACGCGATTATGGAATGTTTAATGATGACTTTTTGTTTATTTGTTTAACGGGATTATTATTATTATTATTATTATTATTATTTTGTCTATCATCCGTGCAATTTATCTCCTCAGTCTTGTGTTTTCCTTTTATCATAACGTATTTTCATGCCATTTATCATTCATACAAATCTGCATACATATATATTTTTTTTCTTTAAGTGACATTTTAACCTCATTGGTGTCACTTGACGCACACACACACAAAAAAAAATACAAATAGCCAGTAACAATATTTAATTACGAAGATTTAAACAAGGCGGATGTGACCTCTATTGACACGGACTTTTTTTAAATATTTTTCTCCTTTTATGCATCACTTATTAATCGGTCATCGCATCTTGTTGGACGTGACGTGTGTGTGTGTGTGTGTGTGTGTATGTGTGTGAGTGTGAGTGTAAGACCCTTCCCTTCCTTCCACACACATACACAACGCTATTTTCTTTTTATAGTGGACCACAAATCGACAAAGTGAGCCTAATCTTCCCACTTCTTCCTCCGCTTCCTGGTTCCACATTCTTCCACCTCTTCCTTCTTCCTTCTCCCCGCTCCCTCCTCCTCCTCCATCATCCACCACATTTTTTAGGCGGCGATCAAAGAGTTGGCTTCACCGTAAAGCCTCGTGTGGGCCATTTAGCGGTGAATAGAGTCGTGAATAACCGGTGTTTGCGTCGCCTTGGCCGCACTTGGTTTTGATTTATGGTGAGAAGTCGAAGTGTAATTGTAATATACGTAGTGAGACATCCCATGACCACCGGCGCTACTGCCCTCCCCTTCCCTTCATTCCATCGGCTCTCCTTCACTTCCCTCGCCGTCCGCCTCACTCCCTCGCCTCTCCTCCCTCGTCCACCCTCTACATAGCTGTTTCTTGGGCTACGGTAGAATTTAGTTGATGGATGACCAGTCGCGTTAGGCAGTGCTCGTATGGTTTTCCCTACATGTGGCCTTGTTGTCTATATACATTTCTTTCTCTCTATGAAATTGGTGTTGTTACTCAATTTTGTGGGTGTTCGTATACTGTTTTTGCTGGAGGTGACGAGAAGCAAACCAGGTCATAGCCAGCAGTAGTGTTATATCGGAAGACTTCATTTGATATATTATTTTATGGTTTTCTTTCGTTTCTTGTATGTAGTGGCTATGAATTATCAGCCTCTACCCGCCTAACAAGTAAAATTAACCTTCATCTGTATTTTTTTCTCAATAATTGGTCTTCACAAGTATACAGTACGTTTCATGTTTCCCGTTATGCATGGATTTTATGCTTGTATTTTTTTCATTTCGTTTCTTTTTATGTTTCTAGAGGAGAGTATCAGGACATCTCTCTTCCCGGAACTGACCTCTTGTTCGACCATTCCTTTTTACTCTTTTTTTTATAGGAGCAGTGATTTGCGGGCTTTTTTTCATTATCGTTTTATTTTTTTCCCCCCTTGAGTTGATTCCTTTACCGTAAAAATAATAAAAACTGGACTGATTTCCGTGGATGACTTTTACCAATCCTTATTTTCTCCAAGACCTAACCGGCTACCCTTCTGCTTTTTCATCTCTTTTTTTACACGCTTTTCCCTCATCGTCAATGGCATCAATGGTGAAAAATAAGTTGTAATACGCCTCGTTGCCTCCACAATATCGATGGCATTGATTATTATTATTTTTAGCACAAGGAGAGAAGTTGTGTTATGTATTTTCTTAGTCAGTTTCGTATGTTATTTTTTCATCACATTTGCTTGCCTCATTATATCTTGCTTTCATTTTTTGGTACTGTAGGTCTGCTTTTGTCTAAGTGTACCACTGTCTGTCTATCTCGTCTCTCTGTCTATACTGTCTCTCGCTCGCTTTCTCCCCCTCACGCACACACTTCTTCCATGCATCTGTCATTCTTTCCTCACCTTATATGCCATGGCTTCCCCCAACGGTGTAAGCTTTGCAGGGTCAAGAGGAAACCTTATAGGGAGTTCATATTCTGTCCCCATAGCGTGCCGCGAAGGCGTTTGGGAATGGAGTCTTGCAGAAAAATTAGGAAGTGAAAGGGGAGGAGGAGGAGGAAGGAAGAGAAATAGAAGAGGAAAACAGTTAAACGATGAAAAAAGAAGAAGAATAGAAAAAAAAGGAGAGAAAGAAAAAGAATGAAACCAAACTAGAACTGAAGCAGCAGAAGGAAAGCAAAGAAAAAACAAAACCACAGAAGAAGAAAGAACAAAAAGAACAAGAATAAGAACAACAAGAACAAGAAGAAGAAGAGGCAAAAGAAAACAAAAAATAATTGCACAAGAAAAGCAACTGAGAATTGAAGAAAAAGAAGAAGAAAGGAAAGACGAATCGAAGAGGCAAAAGAAAACAAATAAGAAATTAAGAAAAAGAGACCAAGTTTGAGAATATAGGAGAGTATGAGGAGCAGGAAAAGGAAGAGGAGGAGAAAATAAAAAGAGAAACAAGAGGCGTTGAAGAAGCAGAAGCAGAAGCAGGTGGAGGAGAAGAAGAAAAGAAAAACGAATCGAAGAGGCAAAAAAAAAAGAACACAAATAAGGAATGAAGAAAAAGAGACCAAGTTTGAGAAAATAGAAGAATATGAGAAGCAGGAAAAGAAAGAGGAGGAGCAAACAAGAGAAAAAGGAGGAGGCGTTGAAGAAGCAAAAGCAGAACCAGGTGCAAGTGCAGGAGCAGGAGAGGAACCACAATGCTGTCAGAAAACGGGGAAGGGTGTTTTGACTGCTTTAAAAGGGATACAAGCCAGAGCCACGGTGCTGAGGGCGAAGATAAGTGCAGTGGCGACGTCCTGCGTGTGTTGGGCGCTGCTTATGATAATGGGGGTGGCGGCGGCGGGCGATGAAGAACGTGATCTTGGAAAGATTTTAGATGTTAGAAAATAATGTAATGAAAGAAAGATGGACAGAGGGAGAGAATGAATAAGTCTGGATGATGAAAAATGGGATGGCGAGTTGTAAGATTTTAGATGTAAGAAAGAAATGATGCAGTGAAAGAGAAGGAGAGAGGGAGAGAGTGAATAAGTCCGTGTGTGAAAAATTTGATGTGTCGAAAGAGTTTAGATGTAAGAAAAAAATAATGTAATGAAAGAGAGAACTAGAGAGGGAGAGCGTAAATATGTTTGTGTGTGTGAAGAATGTGATGAGTCGAGAAATTTTGGATATAAGAGAAGAAATTTGTAATAGTAGAAAGAGAGAGCGAGAGAATAAATAAGTTTGTGTGTGTTTTGGGTGGCGAGTGTTAAATATCTCCTCATCTTAACCTCTTCACAAATCTCAAAGCCACAAGACCGCCGAAGTCCTGACGCCGCTAAGTGGAAGGCGTAAACAAGGAGCAGCTGGGGCCTTCGATGTTTCCTTTTCCGTCTGTTTGTTATATTTAATGCATCGACTGGCAGATGGCGTTGCTTGAATCTGAGCGTCTGAAAAAAGCTAAAAAATCATGACATTCACTTTTAAGGAGTTGTATGTTATGATGGTGAACTTGAGGATTCTGAGCTTGCATTCGTAAAAGGAAAGAGGAAATTTTGACCTCTGGAAAGGCTCTGAAATTTAGTAGAATTGATTTATCTTTATTAGAATCTGGTTTGGCTTCTCTGTGTGATGTGAATTGTTTAAGGGCATGATGGTGAGCTTGAGGATTCCGACCTTAAATTCTTAAAAGGGAAGCGGAAATTTGACCTCTGGAAAGGCTCTGAAACTCGAAGTAGAAATTATTGATCTTTGTTGGAATCTGGTTAGGTTTCTCTGTAGGTTGTGAATTGTTTAAGGTCATGATGGTGAACTTGAGGATTATGACCTTACATTCTTAAAAGGGCAGAGGCAATTTGACCTCTGGAAAGGCTCTGAAACTTAAACTAGAAATGATTGATCTTTAAATCTGGTTTGGCTTCTCTCTAGGTTGTGAATTGTGGATGGACATGGCGGTGAACTTGAGGATTCTGACCTTACATTCTTAAAAGGGAATAGGAAATTGGACCTCTGGAAAGGCTCTGAAACTTAGTAGAATGATTTCTCTTTATTAGAATCTGGTTTGGTTTCTCTGTAGGTTGTGAATTGTGGATGGACATGGCGGTGAACTTGAGGATTCTGACCTTACATTTTTTAAAGGGAAGAGGAAATTTGACCTCTGGAAAAGCTCTGAAACTTAAAGTAAAAATGCTCGTTTTTATTAGAATCTGGTTTGGCTTTTCTGTGGGCTTCTTTCTTTTTTCTTTCCCTCTTTTATCTCCCTCTTTTCTTTCCCTCTTTTATTTCCCTTTACGAGAACTGGATTGGGGTGCAGCGATGCCAGATTACATTATTCACTACATTGACTATTTACCGTTTTTTTGACACTTAACTATTGCAAAATGACATGAATAATTAACCATTTCAACGATGACTATAAATGAGGACAGATTATCACATTTACCACATTATATTTATCGGCTTTTGACACTTAACTGTTGCAAAAAGACACCAAAAACTAGCCATTTCAACGATGACTATAAATTAATCTACTTATTGGGGTGGAGGAGACAGTTTGGGGTTTGGAAATCAGCAAATATAAGAGGTTGTGGACGACAATCTGGCATCGATGTTGGTGTGTAATGGAGTAATACGTATGTGACTCATCCATGTACCCAGCTTATCCTAACACGTTTTCAATATTTTTAGCTGTGTAGTCAGGGTTGGTATATAAAAGAAAAGAAAAAGAAGATGTTTGGGTGTAATGGAGTAATAAGCGAGTCATCTAAATTGTAGCTATCTTATCCTAACACGTTTTCAATATTTTTAGCTGTGTAGTCAGGGTTGGTATATAAAAGAAAATAATAATAAGAAGAAGAAAAGAAGAAAAGGAGGAGCAGGAGGAGAAGGAGGAGAATAAGCAACATCATTTTCCCTGAAGTTGTTGGAAATGAAGAAAACTAAAAATAAAAATAAAAAGAGAAAAAGAAGAAAAGAAAGGTAGAAAAGAAGGAGCAGCAGCAGGAGGAGGAGGAGGAGGAGGAGGAAAAGGAGAAGAGGAAGCAACATCATTTCCCCTGAAGTTGTTGGAAATGAAGAAAACTAAAAATAGAAATAAAAAGAGAAAAAGAAGAAAAGAAAGGTAGAAAAGAAGGAGCAGCAGCAGGAGGAGGAGGAGGAGGAGAAGGAGAAGGAAGAGGAGAAGAGGAAACAACATCATTTCCCCTGAAGTATTTGGAAATGAAGAAAACTAAAAATAAAAATAAAAAGAGAAAAAGAAGCAGAAAAAGGTAAAAAAGGAGAGTAGCTACAGGAGGAGGAGAAGGTGCAGAAGGAGGAGGAATAGATAGGAATACATAGGAATACATAGGAAGAACAGACACCAGGAGGAGGAGGAGACGGATCAGTAACATCATATCCACTGGCTTTGGTATATACAGGATCTCACGCTTCGTCAGGGGCGTGGCTAGAGGTTGGTTTTCTTCTCATATGTAAGCAGCGGGCGGGTCAGGAGTTCATGACGAGGCTTAAAGAAGGTTCAGTACGCTCCCTGTGTTGGCAAAGCAATATGTCGCCGTGGATGTAAGACAACTTCCTACATCTGCCGTGGAAATGATGTTGCTGATCTCTTCTTCTTCTTCCTCTTCCTCCTCCTCCTCTTTTCTTTTTTTTTACTTTTTTCCTCCTGCTTCTCCTCATTTTTTACCTCTTTTCTTTTTTTCTATTTTCCTCCTCATCATCCTCATCCTCATCCTCATCTTCCTTCTGCTCCTCCTTTTCTTCTTTTATTTTTTTTTCCTCTTGCTCCTCCTTCTCCTTTTTTTACTTTTCTTTTTTTCTTCTTTCTTCCTCCTCTCCTGCCATATGACCAATGCAGTTACGACGCCATGAATTTATAACCCCCCTCTCCTCTCCTCCTCCTCCTCTTCCTCTTCCTCTTCCTCATCTTTCTCTTCCTCCTCCTTAACCACCACCTACACTCCTGCCTCCCCTTCGTCACCAGCCAAAATTACTCCATTCCATAAACACTTGGCGGCGGCACGCAAGGCAGTGACTCCTCCCTTAAAGGACTTCACCTCTTGACCCTGAGCACCCACCACCGCGCACAGTGACTGACCTCTGACGGACGCGACTCGAGGGGTGACTTGGAGACGCGAAGAGCAGCTGCTGAAGAAGGAAAAGAAAGAACGGAGAAGCGATGCGTAAGAGGAGGGAAGGGGAGTGGAGGTTCGACGGATAGATTGATAGAAAAGGAAATTGTTTTGCCAAGATAGAGAGATGTCTTGTTGGCATCCTCAAGTGGCCTGTACAAGACGAAAGGGCATAGCTATTGGTGTGGTTGTAATGGTTGCGGTAGTGTGGTTGTAGTTGTTGTTACTGTGGTGATGGTGGTGAAAATTATGTTCTTATGAATGTACAACGTCCTGGTCATAGATTTGAAGAAGGAAATGATGAATAGATATCAGTTTTTCAATCCTATATGCTTCAAATTGTAATTGGATGATATAGAAGTAAAGCAGGTATAGTAAACTTTATTTTGATAGGTGAACAGACACAGAGCAACATTTCTTCTATAAGGGAATGAACTTAAGAACATTAACAGAAACATTCAACATCCGAACTTCAGGAACCGCTTTCGATATTTCACTCTGAAGCGTAGAAGTAGGAAGAAAATAAAACAAAGAACACTAACTTAAGAACATTAACAGAAACATTCAACAACCGAACACTTCAAGAAACCGCATTTGATATCTCACTCTGAAGCGTAAAAATAAAACCAGGAAGAAAGCGAAGAGTCACTCACAAAATCGTAACGTGTGCGGCGCCACTTCATCGCTTCATCAACGCTTCATTACAATCACAACAGGGAGCACTCACACGCTGGAGAGGCGAGGGGAAAAAAGGAGCGATCATGTAAATACTGCTGCGATTTGGTGCGAGGAAAAAATATGTATTGTTCTGTCCACAATGTATCGGCGCCGTCACAGTCATGTCTCGCTGGTTGACGGACGCGTGGAATCTTGACACCGGAACAGGGAGGGAAGTCAGTGCTGCTTGTTCCTCTTCTTCCTCCTCTTCCTCTTGTTCCTCTTCATCTTCTTCCTCTTGTTCCTCTTCCTTATCTTCCTCTTGTTCCTCTTCCTCTTGTTCCTCTTCCTTATCTTCCTCTTGTTCCTCTTCCTCATCTTCCTCTCGTTCCTCTTCCTCATCTTCCTCTTGTTCCTCTTCCTCATCTTCCTCTTGTTCCTCTTCCTCATCTTCCTCTCGTTCCTCTTCCTCATCTTCCTCTTGTTCCTCTTCCTCATCTTCCTCTTGTTCCTCTTTCTCATCTTCCTCTTGTTCCTCTTCCTTATCTTCCTCTTGTCCCTCATCCTCCACTTCTTCTTGTTCCTCTTTATCTTGTTCCTCTTCCTCATTTTTCCCTTGTTCCTCTTCTTCATTTTCCTCTTGTTCCTCTTATTCTTGTCTTCATTGGTGGTGGTGGTGGTGTTTCTTCTCCTCTTCCTCTTTTTTTTTACCCGCTCCTTTTCCTCCTCCTCCCTCTTTTTATTGTTTTTTTCTCTCTCTTTTCGTTTAATTCATATAGTCTTTTGCTTACTTCTGTATTAATTAACCTTGCCTTCCACTTTCTCTATGACAATATATATACCATTCATTCAAAACCACTTCCATTTCATACTTTGCTTCTAATCCGTCCCTTTTGTCGGTTGCTGTTCCTAATTTGCCTCGTTTTCTTCTCTGTGTCTTCCCGCTTCCCGTGTTTCTTGTCCTACTCCTTCTCCTTTTCTTCTCCCCACGCCTCTTCACAAATCCCAATGAATCAAAACGACCTCCATCTTATGATTTACTTATAATGCTTCTTTCTGTCTTACCCAAAAGGCAGACGTGTTTTCTTTTGAGGTGAGGAATATCCCTTTCAGTTCTTTCTTTGCCTCTCCGTTTCTCTCCCTCACCTTCTCTCTCCAACCCCCTTCTACTGCATCTCTGCCTTTCCCTCTCTCCCTCTCTCCCTCTCTCTCTCTCTCTCCCTCCCCCTTCTACCGCATCTTTCATTCACCGTTCATTCTTCACACCCTCTCGAAGCCGTATCTCCTCTGAGGGTCGTCCTGGGCGCCTCTCACTCACTCACTCCTGCGTCTCAAGAGATTGCGTTGGCGGCGAGTGCATGATCTTGACCTCCTGTGACCTCTACTCGCCTCCTCGTCCATACCGTGCCCAACGCTCCTCGACGCTCCGCCAAGGGGTGTCTCAGAGTTCCGTGGGAGTTTTGCCAAGGCATAGAGACGCCCTGTAGGTATCCTTGAGGGGCTGTACAAGACGGAAAGGGTGCAGTGATCCTTCCTTTCTTAGAGTGGAGGGTTGGTGTGATGGTAACGGTGGTGTTGGTGATAGTGGTGATGGTGTTGAAGACGATGTTCTTATCCCTAACGCCATTCAAATGTAAGAGAACGAGTTTAAAGTAAAATCCAGAAGTTACAATATATATTTTTCAGCGACAGAGTAAGAAGACTAAGGATTGGAATCAAGCGTGTATCGTAGTTTATAAGGGTTTGTATACTTGGTCTTTATGCGTAAATTATAGATACCATAACGTGTAAATAAGTGACTGGAGGTGGTCTAGGGCATAAGATATCTTGCAAGGCTGGATAACTTAGATACAAACTTGGCTTACGAAGATTGGACTGAGAGTTTAACAAGGAAAAGGAAGAGAGAAAGAGAGAGCCTGCTTGTACGTAATAAAACGCTTTAGTGTATGAAATAAAAGCAACGTATATGAGCATTCTGTCAGGAAAAAGAACCGTATTGTATGCATGGAGAAGGAGGAGGAAGAGGAGAAGAAGGAGGAAAAGGAGGAGGAGGAGGCGGAAGAAGAGGAAGAACAAGAGTCAGAAAAAAAGAAAGGAAAAGAGAAGGAAGAGGAGAAGGCGGAAGAAAAAGAAGATGAACAATAAGATGAGGAAGAGAAAGAGGAAAAAGGAAAGAAAGAGAAGGAGGAAGAGGAGGAGGTGGAAGAAGAAGAAGAAGAACAAGAGGAAGAGGAAGAGAATGAGAAACAGGAAAATGAAAAGAAAGAGAAAGAGAAGGAGGAGGACGAAGCTGAATAAGAGGAAGAACAAAAGGCTGAGGAGGAGAAAGAGAAAAAGGAAAAGTTAATGAACGAGAAAGAGGAGGGGGAGGAGAAGGAGACATCGACTCTATCCTCCCCGTCAAACAGAAACAGACTACCGGAAAGAGATGAGAGACGGCTGGAAGAGGAAGACGGTTTGCTCACTCCTCGGCGGTGTTTTTGTTTCACTCACGTGGCCGCTGTGGGAACTTCCTGCTTCTGAATGGGTAAGGTCAGAGGGAGTGAGGGAGGAGGTGAGGACTGAATGGCTGGCTGACTGGCTGGCGGGGTGGTAGAAAGAGTGTGAATGATGGAGTATGGGAACAGGGTAATGCTGGAAAGATGTGAGGGTGAGCTTGTGGGTAAACGCGAGGAAAGACTTTAAAATACATGAGGGATTACTGAATGGCTGACTGACTGGCTGGCGGGGTGCTGGAAAGAGTAAAGAGTTAGAATGATGGAGTATGGGAACAAGGTAATGCTGGAAAGATATGAGGGTAAGGCTTTAATACACGAGGGATTGTATGTTAGAGGAGAAAAATAAGAGGTTGAGGGTAGGGAATTGGAAGAGGAAGAAGGAATATTAGAATGAAAGCAGGCTGGCTAGATAGGATAAGTGTGAAGTGTGAATGATGGAGTATGGGAACAGAGGTTAGAGGAAAAAATGAGAAATTAAGGTTTGGGAATCGGAAAAAAAGGAATATTAGAATGAAAGCAGGCTGGCTAGAAGGGATAAGTGTGAAGGGGTATATAGGACCATAGGATGCTGTACGTTATAAGGGTGGAGAGAACTGGTTAGTGGGCAAAAAATACGGGGAAATGCATAAAAGAAAACGATCCCTAATGTGCTTGACGGAAAAACAATGTGTGAAAATATGAGAATAGGAGAAAAAGACAGAAAAAGAGTTTGTTGAATATGGAAAAACAAAGTGGTTGAAAAATAAGAAAACAGAACTGAATATTAGAAGGAATAGAAGCGAAAGAAGAACATGTAAGGAAATATGTAAATGAGCGGAATTACTCAAAAGGCAGCAGACTGGGAAATATACGTAGAGTGATGGGTAAGTATTTAAGAATGAGAGGGAGTGACGGAATAAAGAAAAAAAACTAGTCCGTAGCAATGAGATGGAATGAAGGTGTGTGACGGTTGTGTGTAGAAAAGAAAATGGGATGTTACGCTAATAATTATAGAAGAGAGGAAACGAGAAATCTGAGGTCAGGGGCAGATTGGTGTGTGAGAGAGAGAAAAAGAAGCAGAGAGAGAAGGGGAAAACGAAAAGAGTACGAAGTATGTAGGAGGAAAAGACATACCGCGTGATGGACGACGCGGGTTCGAATCCCCGCGCTACCACCTGGGATTTTTCAGTCACCGCCGAGTGGCCTAAGACTACCCACATGCTGTCCTGAAGACCACCCATCAACCTGGACTCTAGAGGAAACCGTCCAATCAAGGAGTTCCGGGGGGCAGCATGAGCCAAGAAAAGATGGCGCCACTATAAAAATAAAAAAAACACTTGCCTGCGCCATGACGGGCTGGGGTCGACTACCATCCAGGCCCTTCAAGAAAGCCTACCGGCGCTAAAGGCTGAAACGTAAAAAAAAAAAAATAATAAATAAAAAAAGTGCTTTAATTTTTTTTTTTTTTTTTTTTTTTTTTTTTTTTTGTCCTTGAGCTGCATCCTATACTATTAAGAAAGAGAAGAAACATATGACTGCGTAGGATGAAGGAGAAGGAGGAAGTGAAGACAGTGGTAGCGAATTAGCGGGCGAGAGTGTTCATTAGCTTGCCAAGGCGCCGCACCAGAAGCCCCGCAAATATGATTGACGGCCGAGGTGACAGAGACCGAATGGAGGGAAAAAAATATTAGTCTCCCATGCACGCAGGTTACGTCCCTTCAACCCCACACACCTTTTTCTTTCTTTCTTTCTTTCTTTTGTTCTGTCTGTCTGTTTTCCTTTCTTTCTTTCTTTCCTTCTTTCTTTCCTTCTTTTTTGCCTCACCGTCTCTTCCTTATTTGTGCCAAGGAAAATATTGTGCTCTTGAGGATTTATTTAAATGTTATTTCTTGGCTATGCGTTTTGTAGTGTTTTCTTGGATGAGTTTTTCTTTTTACAATCACGTTTTGCATGTATGTAGGAAGCCAGACAAGCACATACACACACACACACACACACACACGCACACGCACACGCACACACACACACACACACACACACACACACACACACACACACATCGCTGTCACCAGGTCGAGGTTCCAGCATGCCGGTCAAGTCGTGAGTGACTGTTTGTGTGCCTGAGACGGTTCTTGCGACCAACTGTGACTGAATAACTGTCTCCGAGAAGGCACTCCTCCTCCTCCTCCTCCTCCTCCTTCTGGTTCCCCTTCTGCAAGAGGTAAACACGAGGATTTTACAAACCCGTTTCTCGGAGGTCCCACAAAATCTCACGCCGAGGCTGACATTTCTCGGTCAGGAAGAAAGAGGAGGCCCGATGGAGGAGGTGTTGAAAGACGAGGAAGAGGAGGGGGAGGAGGAAACGGAGGGGTTGAAGGTGGAGGAAAAACGGGGTGTGAGGCTGGCACGATCAAGAGAGCAGGAGGGAAGGGAAAGACAACAGAGGAAATGGATCAGAGTTAAACCAATAAGGGTGTGGGAAAGAGCCGCGAAGATTTTTTGTTAATATATATTTTGGATAATTGGCCAGAAAGAGAGATAAACAGACAGACAGGTAGAGACAGGCACAGCTATTTATACTTTAAATATCAACGTGTGCAAAATAGAGTTAAGGAAATATTATAACAAATCAGTGTCTTCTTGTCAACAGGCCCGTCACTGAGATATGATTCCTGACGACTGCAACAATCCGGGCAGCTCCTTATCAGTCCCTTTTATCTACGTGTGGCCAGGAGATAAGGCCCTAAGAGAACTGGACTCCCTCTGCAAGAAAAGGAGTAAAAAAAACAGCTCCCGGATCAGAGTTCAAGGTTAGTTAAGTGAGCCAACATACAGAAGCTGGACTATCTTATTTTTTACTTCTTTCCTCATCTGTATTTTCTTTTCCCAGTCCAAGTTAAGTAAGACAGAAGCTAGACTGTCTTGTTTTTTACTTCTTTCCTTATCTGCATTTTCTTTTCCCAGCCCAAGTTAAGTAAGACCGAAGCTAGATTCTTATTTTATACTTCTTTCCTCATCTTCATTTTCTTTTCCCAGCCCAAGTTAAGTAAGGCAGAAGCTGGACTGTCTTATTTTTTACTTCTTTCCTCATCTGTATTTTCTTTTTCCAGCCCAAGTTAAGTAAGCCACCGTATATAAGCTGAACTATCTTATTTTTCACTGCACTCTTCATCTGTATTTTCTTTTCCCGACTTTACGAGTAGGTTATGTATTTAGCAGGAGAGAAAGGTTACACGGTATATACACGAATTTCCACAACTTAAGAGGAGAAAGAGGTCAAGCAAACGAAAGAAAATGATCAAGACATATTTCAAAAGCAGAACTATCTAATATTTCACTACAATCTTCACCTTTATTTTCTCTTCACAGCTTGAGGAGTAGGTTATGTATTTAGCAGAAGAAGGTTATATATACACGAATTTCCATGACTAAGAGGAGAAGGAGGAAAAAGGAAGATTAAGCCATATTACAGAAGCAGAACTATCTAATATTTCACTACAATCTTCACCTGTATTTTCTTTACCCAGCTTAAGGAGTAGGTTATATATTTAGCAGAAGAAGGTTATATATACACGAATTTCCATGACTAAGAGGAGGAGGAGGGAAAAGGAAGATTAAGCCGTATTACAGAAGCAGAACTATCAAATATTTCACTGCAAACATCACCTGTATTTTCTTTTCCCAGATTTACGAGTAGGTTATGTACTTAGCAAGAGAGCAAGGTTATATATACACGAATTTTCCACGCCAAACACTATCACTCTTCGTCACGGATTCAGTATAAAAAAAAAGGATGAGAAGAAAACCCTGCGAGAGTTTTTGGTGAACTTGGGCATTGAGGCAAAACCAACCAACAGTCACCGTCCCCAATTAAGGGCCGAGAAAGGACGAGGATCTGTCTCCGCTTGACAATCGTGCGAGCGGTGAAAAAACTGTGCTGAGTGGGCGGGCCGAGGCGTGTCTCTGAGGGGAGTGGCCGGTGGTCCTTCGTTGGGGTGTGTGGGGTGAGGCTGACCTGACGACGCCCACACCTAAGGGATTTTTTCTATCACCTCCTCCCTCTCTCCCCACCCCTTCCACCTGTTTCTCCCTTCTTCCTTCCTTCTTTTACCTTTTTTTTTCCTTATTTCGTTCCTTCTATCTCCTCCACAAATCTCCTTTTCGTTGCGTATTAACTTTTTTGTGTGTTTTCTCCCTCCCATTCCTTCTACTCTATCTCTCTCTCTCTCTCTCGCTCTCCTTCCATCCCCCTCCACCTCTCTCCTTTCTTCCTTATTTCGTTCAATTCTCTCTACCTCCAGATTTCTTCCTTTTATTTTCACGCCCGTTTTTTTTTTTTTTGTTTGTCTTCTTCCCTCTTCCTCTATCTTTTGTCTTTTTCCCTCTCTCTCTCTCTTCTTTCCCCGTTCTCTCCCTCCTCCCTTCCCTGTTTCCTTCCATTCCCTCTACCTCCAGATCTCTCCTTTTGTTTTTGCTCCCCTTTTTTCTGTCTGTCTGTTTTTGTCTGTGTCTGTGTGTCTCTGCGTCTTTGTATCTTCTCGTCTGTGTGTCTGTATGCCTGTCTGTCTTGTCTTTGCCCTCTCCTTTTCTCTCACCTCTTCTTCGGTGGTTCCAGTCGTGGGTCTCATTCTCCAATGGTTACCTTTTTTTTTCTGAGGGACAAAAAAATGACCTTCTCTGCTTTTCTTCTCTTTTTTTTCCTTTTACCTGTCTCCCTTTTTTTTTTTTCTTCCATCCCTTTCTCTCTTACCCCGGTCAACACTTATTTTCTCCTTCATTTCACTTCACATCATGACCCTTCTTCACTCCTACCTCCAGTCTTTCATACCATAACATCCTTCTTCTTTTTCATTACCATTTATTTTCTCCTTTATTTCACCCCACATCATGACCCTCCTTCACCCCCACCTCCTTTCTTCCATAACATCCTTCTTCTTCCTCATTGCTACCCGTTGTCTAATAAATATCAACCAATAACTTGCTTCGAGACACAAAAAAGAAACCTGTCATATAAGATTTTGCCGATAAACTTTTACCTTCAATTATAAAAGGAGAGGCAAAGGTGACGAAGGAAGGGGAGGAAAACATTGCATAACGTCATTCTTTAACGCCTTATTTATGTGGCCGAAGAAGCGAGGGAGAGGAGAGAAGGTGAGGCGTGTAATTTTGAGGTTTCCTGTACGATTTTTCCTCCTTTTTTTCAACGGGATCAAGATAGAGAAACGGGTTAGGGCAGCAATTTCAGGCTTATTATATATTCATTGGTAATTCTGCGTGTGTGAGGGAGGGTGGAATGGGTGAGCGTGTGTGGGTGTGAGAAGAGAAGAGAATAAAGCAAAGGAAAAGAAAAAAGAGAAGAGCAGAGGGGAAAAAAGAAGAGAGAGAGAGAGAGAGAGAGAGAGAGAGAGAGAGAGAGAGAGAGAGAGAGAGAGAGAGAGAGAGAGAGAGAGAGAGAGAGAGAGAGAGAGAGAGAGAGAGAGAGAGAGAGAGAGAGAGAGTGAGTGACAGAGAGACGCATTTATTTAACTCTGAATCAACACTTAATACTAAAACCTTCCGTTCACTATTTTCGTTTTCAAAATCGGTGTTTTTCTTCGCCTGCTCCGTCCTTTTGCTTGACGCTGAAGAGGTGAATTACAGATAGCAAATGTTTATCTTTTACTTGATATTTATAGGTAATGTAGTTTCCCTTCTACGAGTAAAAAAAAATAAAGACTGCTACAAAATCATGAGAAATAAATAGTGGGGTGAGTTATATAAGAAAGAAAAGTGGCGAGGATGAAAATTAGAAAGAAAAGGAGGGAAATGAAGGAATGGGGAGAGAGAGGAGGTAGGGAGGTAAGCAAGAGAAGGGAGAGAGAAGGAGAGGTAGAGGAAGAGAGAGGGAGAGGTAAGCAAAGAGGTAAGGTAAGGAGAGAGAGAGAGGGATGGGGGGAAGGAAGAGAAAAAGGGAGGTAGCAGAGAGGTAAGGAGAGGAGGGAGAGGTAAGGAAGGGAGGGAGAGAGGGAGATACGCAAGGAGTGAGGAGGGGAGGAATGGGGAGAGGAAGATTGAGGGGAGGTTACCAGAGGGAGGGAGAAAAGGGGAAAGGAAAAGAGAGAGGGAGGAAGCAGAGAGGTAAGGAGAGGGAGGGAGAAAGGGGGAAGGAAAAGAGAGAGAGGGAAGGAGGTAAGAATTGAGGGAGACAGGGAGGGAAGGAGAGGAGGGAGAAAGGTGGGAAGGAAGAAAGAGAGGGAGGTAAGGAGGGAGGGAGCCAGGAGGGGTTACACGGAGCTCCAGAGACAGTTATAATAGCGTGTTGTCTACCTGGGAATACCTGTGCTCGCCTCCTGCATATTCCGTCCCTCCTCTGGTTTTCGGGTTGACAGAATCTCGGCGGATCAGTTCAGTAGCAAGATTTTTTTTTACATATTTTTGTTTTACGTTTTCTTACAACTACTGTTTTATTTTTATTTTGACAACTTTTTACTTTTTTCTTCCTTTCGTTACTACTAGTACTGTTATTTATATTGACTTATGATCGTGTGTATTTGTTATCTCATGGTTATTTTTTTTTCTTGAAGTGTTGTTTGTGTTTGTAAGCCATTTTGAAAGCTGTTTATTTGTTTATACTTTCCATTTTTTTTCCTAGTTTTTTTATATTATTTTTTTCATGTTTACTCTACTTGTTTATTATTGTGTTTATATGTTTAATTCTTTTCGTTCGTATTTTTTTTTATTTATCGCCTTTTTATATTATTTTGTTTGTTTGTAGTTTTCGTTTCTTTTTAATTCATCACTATCTTTTTATCTCTCCTTCTCCACTTATCTATCTATCTATTTCTATTTATCACTATCTATCTATCTAGCTTCTTTTCCTATTCTATTCTATCTATTTATATTTATCACTATCTATCGATCTACTTTCTTTTCCTGTTTATCACAATGTCAATTCAAGGTCGTTCGTCTCATTGCAGTTTCCGTTTCTTTCTTTATATCTGTAAGTCTTTCCAAACACCAGAACCAGCGCCGTAACGTATAATTATTTCTCTTATCACAACGTTGACGGTTTAATTGGCTGTTAACCTCTCACCGTGCATGGAAATTAGTGTCATCCATTATAATTTTCTTGTTTACTACCACTCTTTATGGCCGAAGATGTCAGTTATCAAGGTTTATGGCCATTTATATTTTTTCTTATTTTTCGATGTGTTATTCTTTGTGTCTCTGCCTGTGTATTGTTGCACTTCCACCAATACTGCAATTACTTATCGTAACTGTCTCTTAAGTTATTGTTTCCTTCTTTATTTTCTTAGTTTTTTTTATTATATTCAACGTTTTCATTTCTCACAGCATCCCTTAATTCTTCCTTTCCTCACCTTTCTGCTCATCTCCCTGTTACCTCCCTCTCTCCCTTCCTTACTTCTCTATTCACTTTCCCAGTTTTCTTTTAAATTCCACGTTTTTTCTTTCTTTCAACATCCCTTTTTCCTCTCCTCACCTTTCTGCTTATCTCCCTGTTACCTCCCTATCTCCCTTTCTTACCTCTCTCCTCACTGTCCCTCTCTGCTACCTCTTTACTTTACCTCTCTCCCTTCCCCTCTCCCTCCTCAATATACCTGTCTGCTTACCTCGGTTTTCCTTTTTTTCTATCTTTATATGAATCTCCGTTCGTTTCTCTTATTTCTTCGCTATCTGTTTCTATTGAGTTTGTCCCCGTCGCTAAATCCTCCTTCCCTTACACGTCCTCTCTCCCCACTTCCCTCAATTTAGGTTTCGGCGTAAGAAGCGTAAACTCTCTTCCTCACATTGAATAATTTACGATGCCCAGAGGTGCTAAAACAGGTGGTAAGGGTGGAATCATTAGTCACGGCAGATTACTGATGATGAGTCTCTCCTCTACTCCTCTTTTTCCTCCTCCTCTTTCTCCTTCCTCATCTCCTCCCACCTAAGGTTTATCTCAACTGTTTCTTTATTCCTCCAATATTTCACGATTTCTCTTTCTCCTCTTCCTCCTCTTTCTATTTCCTCATGTCCTCTCTTCTAAAGTTTATTTCATTCTTTTTTATATTCCGCCATTTTAACGATTCTTTTTTCTCCTTCCTCGTATCCTCCTGCCTACCCCATCCTAAGCCTTATCTCATCCTTTTCGTATTCCTCCATTTTCATAATTAAAAGCTCAATCATTATCTCAAGTGCACCTCAATTTTTTTCACCTATAAATCCTTCTTTGATAACTGCGTGTATTTCGTATTCAAATGAAGGAGTATTGTAGGTTTTCACTTCAAATAAAATCACGAACTGCTAAATGAGTCAACCGGAAAAAAAATTCAGTTGTGGTGAAAGGGAAAAAGTACCGAGAAGAAGAAGAATTGTACGGGAGGAGAAGGAGAAAGGGAAATGAAACGAGAAGGTGAGGCCGAGTGGGTGAGACCGTGACTGAGAGGCTGGAAAAAAACGGATTGACGTGTGTGACAGAAAGAAAGGAAAGAGACATTAGCGGCGACAAAAACACCGCGACGAGACTTAATAGCCACACAAAAGAAAACTCGAGCTGCTGTTTTTATCTCTTAGTTCTGTTAAGAGACTTCGCGTACGGGGTATGAAAAGAGCACGAAGGAAAAAAAAAAAACTAACGTAACAACTCAATTATTCTTCCACCTCTTAACGACCGGCAATATAGAAAGAAGATAGGCGTACATTACAGCCAAGAGAAGATTCGTATTAGCCGCAGACGTCTCAGTAATCGAAGGAGGAAGATGACAGGAGGCGAAACGAGGTCATGAAGTCTTGAAGGTCAGACATCCGAGTTCAGGAAGAGTCGAAGAGAAGGTGACCTGGGAAATGAAGAGGAAAAACGGAGATGCGGAAAAGCGGGAAGAGGAAAAGATAAATGAAAAAAAAAAGTATTGGTATGACTGTAATAAAAATGTAAGAGATGGGCGTGAGAGAGAGAGAGAGAGAGAGAGAGAGAGAGAGAGAGAGAGAGAGAGAGAGAGAGAGAGAGAGAGAGAGAGAGAGAGAGAGAGAGAGAGAGAGAGAGAGAGAGAGAGAGAGAGAGAGAGAGAGAGAGAGAGAGAGAGAGAGGAAAAAAGGAGGATTAACTTTACATGGTTTTTCTTTATGCTGTTTATTTTATTTATTATTATTATTATTTTTACTTATTTATTTATTTTTAGCTTATTAATATCCATGAGGCTGAAAAATAGGTGTTACATGTCATAGGTTGCGGAATGTTCTTTCATAATATTTCCTTTTTTTCTCTCTCTTCGCGTCTGTCACCTTTCATTTTTCTTCTCCTATGTCATGCTCAAGGGGTAATGCGACGGAGATGAACACTGAGGTCACGCGCATCCATAGCATATCCCCCTTACCTTACCCTTATTTATGGCGTGCTGGTCTTGCCGTTAGCTTTCTTGCCTGTGTCTGCTAGAACTGTCTGTCTGTCTGTCGAGTTGTTTTTTTGTCCTAACTGTGTGTGCATACCTATTTTGCGGTGTGCATGTAGCTCTCATTACGCTTTTTGTGGGTGGGTTTCAATGTGTGTGAGGCTTGGTTTCTGTCTGCATTTCAGTCTTCCTTTCTGTGCTTGCGTTCTTCATATACAAACTCGCTCCTTCTCCTTAATACATTTTTAGGTGTTTGTGTAAGTATGCGGGTTTTCTTTTTTATCTAGTTGGCTTTTTATTCTATACTCTTTTGTTCCCCTTGAGCCGTCTCTTTTGTTTATAGGTAGCTGAGGTAAGCGGGTGTGACTGGGCCTGCTATCTGTCTGCACTTCTCTTATTTCCTGTACTAGAGTCGTTCATAGAGTCACGTACCTTTTTTTTCTTATTGTTACTTTTTAGGTGTTTGTGTAAGTATAGGTAATTGAGGTAGGTGGGTGTGACTGGGCCTGCTATCTGTCTGCATTTCTCTCTCACTTCCTTTACTAGAGTCGTTCATATAGTCACGAACCTTTTTTCCTTATTATTACTTTTTAGGTGTGTGTGTAAGGGTATGTTTTTGGAGTGGATGGGTGTGACTGGGCCTGCTTTCTGCCTTCAATTCTTTCTTCCAGTACTTGAGTCTTTCAAATACAGACATGTGACTTCTTAACATTGCGTTCTATGTGTGTGTATGTGTAAGGGTTGGTAGTTGGAGTGTGTGTTGTGAGTCGGCCTTCTTTCTGTCTGCATTCTCTTTTCCTTCCTGTGCTTGACGTGTTGATATTCAGACACCTCCCTCTCCCTGCGGCTTCTTCGCGCGTGCACGGGGCGGCGGTGTGGCTGGCCGCGCTCTGTCTGCACCGCGACACGTACAGCATAAGTGTTCAAAATGAGCGCCTGCACCCCTGGAACCTGTAAGCGAAAAGGAGTTATGGCTCTCGCTGCTCCGCGTCTCCTAATGCACACAATACCGCGAGTGCCTTCACCTTCCTCCGCCTCTTTTTCCTTCTTCCTGTGGGCGGTGGACGAAGTAACTGTCATCCCCTGAACTTGGGAATAGAAATAGAACTGTCTGGTTTCTCAGAGTCGAAAAAATGCAGAGCTGTGTCAGAAATGGGTGTATAGAGAGGTTTATCGGGAATCATATAGTAACTGTCATCTCCATTGGACTTTGGATTAAAAAAGTAGGCGTGTTTGCTTTCTCAGAGGCGAAAAAAATAGAGATAGTTGTGTAAAGATGTGTGTATTGAGAGCCTTATCAGGAACCATAAAACAACTGTCATCCTCCTGAACTTAAGAATAGAAAATGTGAGTGTTTGGTTTCTCAGACTTGAAAGAAAATACATAAAAACTAAGTGTTGAAAGTGTGTGTATAGAGACGGGTTTTCCAGCAGTCATAAATTTTGTGGGTTTGATAATTCTGAACTTTTGAAGACGCCTCTACTGTGCCATTGTATGTTCCCCTGTAGAACTCGTGTGTTAAGACTATACTATCTGTTAACATTTTCATTTTTACCGTGACAAAGAATTATAGGGGAAGAAATAAAGAGGAAGTAGACAAGGTATAACTCTGTCTCATTCTCTCGCTCTCTCTCTCGTCTTACTTGGCTTTCGTACTTAATGATAATAATAAAGAGACCTATAACATTTATTAACATTTTCTTTTCTACTTTGACTGGGAATTATACGGTCAGAGAGAAAGAGGAAGTAGAGAAATTATAACTGTGTATCATGCTCTCGCTCTCTCACCTCACTTGGTTTTCGTACTTGGTGATAACAAATATAAAGATCTCTGTTCTCTACGTTTTCCCCGTATAGTGATTAGACACGCAACAAAATCGTACACTATCAGAATATAGCCTTTCCAAACTTCTTATTCTTTCGCTCTCTCGTCTTACTTGGCTTTCGTACTCTCTGATAATAATATATATAAAGTTCTCTAATCTTTACTTCTTCCTTGTATAGTGGTTAGAGACACAACAAAACCGTACGCTATCAGAATAATAAACTTTCCGAACTTTATCCTCTTTATTCTCTCGCTCTTTCGTCTCTGTTGGTTTTCATACTTACTGATAGTCAATATAAAGTTCTCTAGATTCTACGTCTCCTCTATATGGTGATTAGAGAAGCATCAAAACCCCACACTATCAGAATAACAACCTTTTTACGCTTTACCCTTTGCATATATAGAAGGTGAAGAGCAGGTAGCGGGATCAGTTTGGTCTGTTCTGAGTCTGCCAGAAGGTATCTCTGCCCTGCATCGCACTCGCATCTTCCCCCACGAAAGACGCGAAAAACCCAAGACTGTTATAATTTCTCATGGCCAACCGCGTGATGGGTGTGAGAGGACCTAATCTAAAATTATGTTACGCGCAGCGGCCCGAATTTTGGGGAGAACCTCTTCGTTGTGGCTTTGATACACGCACACTGGTTCCGTGGGAGTCGCTAAGCGGTTTATCTGTGCCTTTGTGAGAGAGAGAGAGAGAGAGAGAGAGAGAGAGAGAGAGAGAGAGAGAGAGAGAGAGAGAGAGAGAGAGAGAGAGAGAGAGAGAGAGAGAGAGAGAGAGAGAGAGAGAGAGAGAGAGAGAGAGAGAGAGAGAGAGAGAGAAAACAATTATAATGGGTAGTTTTGCCTTTCCCAGTAGTTTTGTGGGAACTTTGCACCCGGTAACCTCCTCCGCCTCCTTCTTCCTCTTTTTCAATCGACTCCTCCGCTTACGTCTCCTCCTCCTTTTTCTCTCCTTCCTCTTCTCTTCCGCCTCTCCCTCCTGCGACTCCTCTTCCTCCTTTTGTTATTGTTTTCTTCTTTTTCTTTTCTTTCTCCGTGTATTGCATATCGACAACATTCAAGCAGTATCGTAAGGGTTGGCACGTCTTGCTACGAATCTACGGCCCCGGGTTCGATCCCTTTCCGTCTTTCCTCTCACCTGTGCATACTATCTTATGTTTTTTCTAAGTTTCCGCTCACCCATCCTCTGACTTTCCTTCCTTTCTCTTCCCAAAATAATAAAAATCCATCATTTGCTGCGAAACTTACCATTCAGCCTCTTGAATTTTTCCTTACTTTGTACTATTTTTTTCCAGTTAATAGTATCATTATTATTACAGCAATAGATATCGTGCACTTATTGAAAACAGAAGGTGTAATGAGGAAAGGTTTTTAAGCCCTCGGTCTTGTACAATTTCCGCAACGGTGACATTGGCCCCAGGCTGCTGCTGCTGCTGCCGAGACCTTTTTTTACCTCTTCCTCGCACCGCGGGGCATCGCTGTGATCTGGCGGCGATGGTTCGTTAAACTCTTGAGGCATCATCCTTTAGTTCGGGCTGAGTCAGGTGTAAGGGTGACAGTAATACTCCGTTCTGGGCACGTATGGAGCGGCGGCGTGGGCAAGAATAATATTGGCTGATCGACGCAATTTCAGTCAGTGGCACATCAGCTGTAATTTTATTTATTTATTTATTTTATTTTTCTACATCTGAACCTATAGCACCGGCTTGCTGGA
Source organism: Eriocheir sinensis (assembly GCF_024679095.1). Taxonomy (NCBI): domain Eukaryota; kingdom Metazoa; phylum Arthropoda; class Malacostraca; order Decapoda; family Varunidae; genus Eriocheir; species Eriocheir sinensis. The sequence goes on along the minus strand of NC_066520.1, from coordinate 19,276,659 downwards.
GGGGCCTGGATGGTAGTCAGCCCCAGCCCGTCATGGCGCAGGCAAGTGTTTACAGTGGCGCCATCTTCTCTTATGCCACAGGTAACCAAAAATAAATGCAATGAGTGTCAATAGCGTTACCAGAAATATCACCAAATAAAACGAAGACTAATTTAACGTTGAGGCAAGGAATTCCACCTGTTTTTTTTTATATATAATTTTGGCATCTTATATAAAGTATTCTCGTTAATCTTTGACCATCTGCCGCATACTATAACTCTTGTTGAAATTAGAAACATAGGACGTAAGTTCAATCAGTTCGAAATCAATATATAATCTTTTAAAGTCACGACATCCACTCAAAATGCATACCATCGCCATTTTTTTTGTTTCAGCTTACTCACTATTTTCCTCTTGAATTTTTTTGTTTGTTTCCATTTACTCACTCTCTTCCTCTTGATTTTTTTTCGTTTGTTTCCGCTTACTCACTCTCTTCCTCTTGAATTTGTTTGCTTGTTTCCGCTTACTCACTCTCTTCCTCTTGAATTTGTTTGCTTGTTTCCGCCTACTCACTCTCTTCCTCTTGAATTTGTTTGCTTGTTTTCGCTTACTCACTCTCTTCCTCTTGAATTTGTTTGCTTGTTTCCGCTTACTCACTCTCTTCCTCTTGATTTTTTTTCGTTTGTTTCCGCTTACTCACTCTCTTCCTCTTGAATTTGTTTGCTTGTTTCCGCCTACTCACGCTCTTCCTCTTGAATTCTATCGCCTTTTTTTCTTTCCGCTCACTCACTCTCTTCCTCTTGAATACTATCGCTTTTTTTTATTTCCGCTCACTCACTCTCTTCCTCTTGAACCCCATCACTTTTTTTCTTTCCGCTTACCCACCGTCTTCTTTCCCTTCCTTTACCTTCCCTTGATATATAATCTTGTGCTTGGTAACTATCATTCAGCCTTTCTCTTATTTTTCCCTACACCCCACTATTTTATCATTATCGACGTTATGGTTATTATTATAGCATATTATCATAGCTCACTTAGATTACAGACCCCTTTTGAAGTAAGGCAGTAAGGTTTTTAGCCACACTTCTGAACTCTTTTTTACAGGGGCAATGATTAGAAGGCTTTTTTTTCTCATTATTATTATTTATTTTGCCCTTGAACTGCTTCCCTTACTGTAAAAATAATAAAAAACCATCACCAAAGTATCCCTGGGTCCCGGCAAGAGGCCTCGTTCGTGTCTGAAAAGCTTCCCGCGGAGTTACCGGAAGATCCAAACAGCAGGTGGCGCGGCGGGGCGATCAGCGTCATGAATATTCACTAAGGGACGAACCAGGACCCTTTTTTATGACCCTCCTCCGTCAACATCTGTCCACCGCTTCCCCTTTCCTTTTCATCGTAGAAGTGGCGCCAACGCTCTTCATATTTGCACGGAGAAGATTGAGATGGACGAACGATAAAGGAACCCGCCATAGAGTCTTAGGGAGTTGAGTGTGCCTATTCAAAATCCTTTCTTTATTTGCTTCCCCAGCGTCCGTCCCCCGCTTACCCTTTCCTTTTCATCTTCATTTTTACATATCCAAGACCGAGGAAGAAGAGTAATGCGCTGTACGTTCCAAACAAAGTGTGACATGTCTTTCCCGAATCATAGTTATCTTCTCCCTTGTACCGTCTTCATTTACCCCTTCCACTTCATTGTACAGGTATCACTAACACTCCTTTACCTCTTACTACTGAGATTCATATGAAGAAGAATAGGAAGCAGAACATGCGAGACTTTCTAGGCGATGTGAGACATGCTTATCCAGAAACGGCATCCCTTTCCCTTCCACATATACAGTTATCCGTTCCCCCAAGAGAGCATTCCGAAGCCTCAGCGTCTTCCCAGAATCTCCCCGTCTATCAAACCTTCAAAAGAAAGTATCATAAACCTCACGAACCTGCTTCCCTGCCTGACAAAGACTTTCCCAGCATCGCAAGGAAGGACGAGCAAGGAAAATCATGGGAAAAACGGTAACAATGAGTAGGAGTAATGACGGGATGAAGAAAGTGGTAAAAAAGGTTCAGCTTCCTTCGATCCGGCTCCAAGGACGGAAAGAAGAGGAGCAGGAGAGAACAAAAAAGCGGACATTGGAGGAAGAGAATCGCAGGGAAATGAGGAGGAAATATGGAACCATGTGAGAGCAAGTGCCTGGTATAGTGATTTGATATGTTCGTCAGGCACTTCGTTGAATTGCGAAACATATGCACTTGTTTTTCGAGACCGTTCATCCACTCCTGCAGCAAAAAGAGTAACGCCCAATGGGATTTTAAAGGATTAGATCGCTTTCGCTCTAATAAAAACAAAAGAGGAGACACAAAGGATTAGGAAAGGGAGCAAAATAAAGTGGAACGCGGGAACAAAAATGATTAAAATGAAAGAGGGAGAAAGAACAATAAGTAGGTCTTAAACGGAAGGTCGCGACATTGGCCATGGGATGAGAGTGAAAGGAGAGCGGCAACGAGGAGAGAGAAGCGTAAAAACACGTTCGGGAGGAAAATAACGATAAAAGTGTTCTACCCCCGGCGTGATCGAAAACATTATCATAAGTAGTGACGGAGCGGCGGGAAGGAAGACTCGGGTGGAAGTGAACGATTTTTAACGCCCCAAGTAGTGTGCGGGGTGAATATTAATGAGTCATCGAGGTGTCATTATTGGTGTTTAATAGCGGCGTTTTGGACTATTTATTATTACTACAGTTATGGCTATTCTTATTATTCATATTCATATCCATATTATTATTATTATTATTAGTAGTAGTAGTAGTAGTAGTAGTAGTATTTTTATTTTTAGTAGTAGTAGTAGTATTTTTATTTTTAGTAGTAGTAGTAGTAGTAGTAGTAGTAGTAGTAGTAGCAGTAGTATCAGCGTCCTCGAGGTTGGCCGTTCGGTATCGTCTCCGGCGGTTCCTTTTCCCCTTCTAGCTGCTATCCATATACAGGAGCAATAATGATTTTTTACGATTAAACCATTACTAAATGCTCGAATTACACCTCAGTCCAATTACTTTGTTCGCACGTCACCGTTACCCTCCCCCCCTCATCTTAACACCTGGGCGCGGGAACACCTTGGTGCTTCCCACACTGAGACGTGGCGATGTCAGGAATGAGCGTTATGAGACGCGAAGGAAGCTGCCGACGCGCTATGCTGGGACCGCTTCCGAGGCTCTTGCGAAGAACGAGGAAAAAGTTAAACAATTTTTCGTTAGTAATATAAATAACCTCACACACAAATGAAAGAAAGAAAAGATCGATAACGGCAAAATAAATTACTTGTGATAAGAAAGATATTGTAATTTTTTTGCTGTGGCCATTTCTAACGTTCTCGTGACCAAAAAAAGATAAACTTGTCAAGGAAATGAATAATGAAGCATGATTGTGAGAAAAAAGGGCATAAGTAAATAAAACACGCATTACCTTAACGGAGAGATTATCAAAACTGTGAACAATGAAAGAGAAAAGAGCAAAAAAGAGGAAAAGCTGATTATAAAAGAAGAATGAGTGTTAGAAAAAGAGCATAAGTAAATAAAACACGCATTAAATAAACGGAGACATTATCAAAACAGTGAACATTAAAAGAGCAAAGGACAAGGAAAAGAGGAAAAGCTGATTACGGAGAGAAGAATGAGTGTGAGAAAAGAGCATAAATAAATAAAACACGCATTACCTTAAAAGAGAGATTATCAAAACAGTGAACATTAAAAGAGCAAAGGACAAGAAAAAGAGGAAAAGCTGATTACGGAGAGAAGAATGAGTGTGAGAAGAAGTGCATAGATAAATAAAACGCACATTAAGTTAACGGGGAGGTTATCAAAAGAGCACTCGTAATTGAGTTGTAACAGCCGTAAAAAAGGGAGGACAAACTGTTGAAGATAAAATATTGACACATGAGCGGCCAAATTACATTGCCTTGACATTACCGCCTTGTTTCCTCCTCCCTTTGCCCCCCCCTTCCTGTTTACTCACTCCTCGTTATTTACTTTAATTACTTCCTTCAAGGGTTTTTGCTGGCCTCTCTTTACCTTACCCAATTCAATTAACCTTTTTGAGGGGTTGATGTTGTTATTTAGGTATTTTTTCGTCTGTCATTATCTTATTTCTTATTTTATCTTTGTCATCTTATTTTTTTTTTTTAGGTCAGTTCTTCACTTATGTTCAGTACAATATGGTCTTTTATTGTTTTGTGTTTTCTTTACTAATTTTATTTCTTCCTTTTTTGCTTCCTTTCTCTCCATTCTATTCTTCCTGTTTCTCTTTTTCTTCTTCCCATTCTTTATCCTTCCACCTCATTTTCTTCATTTTTTCTTTTTTTTTACTTTTCCTTAATTTCATCCTTCCTTCCTTCCTTCCTTCCTTCCTTCCTTCCTTCCTTCCTTCCTTTCTTTCTTCCTTCCTCCTTCCATCCTTCCTTCCTTCCTCCCTTCACTCATTCATTCATTCATTCTTTCTTCCTTCCTTTCTTCCTTCCTTCCGTCCTTCCTTCCTTCCATCCTTCCTTCCTTCCTTCCTTCCATCCTTCCTCCCTCCCTTCCTTCCTTCTTTCCTTCCTTCCTTCCTTCCATCCTTACATCCCTCATTCCTTCCTTCCTTCCTTCCTTCCTTCCTTCCTTCCTTCCTTCCTCGCTCCCCCATGTTCCCCTACAATAGCTACATACAACAGCGACCCCCCCCACCCCCACCACCACCACTACCTTCCTCCCCCCCCACCCCCCACCCCCACCCCACCACCACCACCCGCGCCATCTAAGCAGCGACAGCGTGTATTACTGGAGCGAGACATGCACACAGTTACTCGGACACGGACACATCAAATTACATACAGCAGAGTGCGGAAACTTACTAGTCATGAACACGCCAAAGCGAGTCCACCTGTTGTCATCTTCCTCCTCCTCCTCCTCCTCCTTCTCCTCTTGCTCCTCTTCCTCCTTCCCGTTTCTCCACCTTCACAGTAACCGTTTCTTCTTATGACTTTTAAGATAGATTGCCTTCGTTAACCTAGAGAGAGAGAGAGAGAGAGAGAGAGAGAGAGAGAGAGAGAGAGAGAGAGAGAGAGAGAGAGAGAGAGGAGAGCACAACAGGAAAAACAAAAAAACAATCAATAAAATGGTGATTGTAGGAAGCAGAATTGTTTTATTAGGAGTCTTGTTATGTAGAAGAAGAGTTTACGTCGCCTCTCTTGATAAGGGAAACATCTACCACACGATTTAACTTAACCAATTGAGGAAAAATTGACACCAACATAAAAAACAGGAATTCATGGTTTTTCTCTCCTTAAAAGAAATTCCTCTGTCACGACCTTGCTAACGTGAGAGGAGAAGTAAAGAGAGAGAGAGAGAGAGAGAGAGAGAGAGAGAGAGAGAGAGAGAGAGAGAGAGAGAGAGAGAGAGAGAGAGAGAGAGAGAGAGAGAGAGAGAGAGAGAGAGAGAGAGAGAGAGAGAGAGAGAGAGAGTGTAATACGCCGTCAGAGTCTTGCTTATGGAAGTCTGAACGTAGGAAAATATATCGATGATAATATTCACGCTTCAAAGAAAGTGAGTTTGATTTCTGTTCTTCTTTAAAAGCGAATAAAGGAAAGAGAGAGTGCGAGAGAACGGGTAGGAGAGAAAGAGAGCGAGATGTAACACCAGATGAAGGAAGAATGTAAGGGAGGCGATGGAGTGAGACAGGGAAATGAGTATAAAAAAAAGGAGGAAGAGAAGGGAAGGAGGGAAGGAAGGAAGAGGAGGAGGGAAGGGGGTAAAGAAAACGATGTGTGTCCTTGCGTGAGGAAGCGATAAAAGGAACCGTGGGAAGAGAGGGAAAGAAGCAAGGGAATGGACAGGAACATGCAGGGAGGAAGAAAGGAAGAAAGGAGAAGAGAATGCTAGAAAGTAAAAGAAAAGGAAGAGAGTAGATAGATATTAAAAGGTAGAGAGAGAAAGGGAAATAGACCGACAGATACCCAGAGGAAGAAGGGAATGGACAGGAACATGCAGGGAGGAAGAAAGGAAGAAAGGAGAAGAGAATGCTAGAAAGTAAAAGAAAAGAAAGAGAGTAGATAGATATTAAAAGGTAGAGAGAGAAAGGGAAATAGACCGACAGATACCCAGAGGAAGAAGGGAATGGACAGGAACATTAAAGGAGAAAGAAGGGAGAAAACAATATGGAAAAGTAAAAGAAAAGAGAAAGTAGAGAGATATTAAAACATGTATATAGAGAGAGAAAGGGAAAGAGACAGATATAGACAAACAGACAGAAAGGGAAAGGACGGGAGTGGGTACAGAAACAAAGGAATATGAAGGAAAGAAAAAAAATACAGAAATAATGCAGAAAAAAATACAGAACATACAGAAAAAAAAATAGAAAAATGCAAAAATTAATATAGGAAAAAAATGTCTGTTCTCCTTTTTTTTTAATTTCGGATTCGGATAATATTTCGTATCTGTATTCGTATCCCAATCTGCGTTCTTTCACGTTTCCCGCACCGCCGTTTGGTATATATTTGAGTTTTCGCTTTTATAACTGCAAATAATGGAGCTAAATAGTGCATTGTTCTCTCTCTTTTTTTTCTCTCTTTCTTTCTTTTATTAAGGTGATCATATTTACATTCCGCTGCTCACTCCTCACTAAGGAAAAAGGGAGAGTTAGTTTATCTGTCTTTTTATTTCTTTGTAATTTATGGCTTCTTACTTTTTTTTCTTATCTCACTCACGCGTTTCCCCTTTTATTATCTTTCTCTTTTACACATTTACTCATTTCCGTATAGACTCACTTACTCGTTTACTCACTCACTTCAGCATTCAGAACTCGTATTTACTTTCTATCTATCTATCTATCTATCTCCATCCCTCTCTCTCAAAATTAGTATCGGAAAATGAATACCCGAAACCCAATTAACTACAATCATATTCATCATCTCTTAACTACATACAAACAACAAAAACATAATATCCGCCTATATAAATACCACTACCACAGTCACAAACATATACTAACAACAACAATAATAATAACAATCCTCTTCTCGTTACCACCATGCGCTAACGTCACCACCAGCCCGTAAGCACCAACAACAAACATCAGCAGCATCCAGAACAGTAGTAACGGAAGGGAGATGAGAGCGGGGAAGAATGCGGATAGATAAGCATGCCTGTCTGTCTTGCATCTTTACGGTTGCTTATCGCAGCGCCACAACCACCAGCACATACCTCTCCACCGGCCTTCTCTTCCGCCCCACCCCCACCACCCTCTACACCACCCTGCTCTTCCCTTTTCTTTTCCTTCTGTCCTCACGCTCTGAAACACACATACATGGAGAGGCACACGCCCATCCCAAGGCCATTGTCATTCACGGCCACGAAGGCTTAGGATAGATAGATAGATAGATAGAGATAGATAGATAGAGCTAAAGAGAGTGTGAGAGAAGGAAGGTTGCTCAGTACGATAAAGTGAATTAGGAAAAGTGTGTGTGTGTGTGTGTCTGTGTGTGTGTGTGCGTGTGCGTGTGCGGCAGAATCCCCTCACCTTAAAGTGGTTTAGAGAAAAAGGAAAGTAAATTCTAACCTCATGTGTTTTAGCTTTAAGAGAACTTTATTTAATCGTAAGTAAAGAAAAACATATAAAGTAAAACGAACTAGATTACACAAAGATAAAGATAAAGATAAAAAAGAATGTTAAACCAGTACCGTATTAAATATTTACATGGCAGAAAGTATTTTACGCTTTTAACTTAGCATAAAACGAAGGAGGACAAGATTACCTACAATTATCAACGCAAAACACTAATGATAAATCTTTCCATAAACCACAAAAGCTATTAAACAAAGCCTATAAAACCATCCAAATCTAAACACATCAATCACGAATGTCAATGTTTAGTTTGCTTGTCACCATTTTTTGTGAGCCTCGAGTAAAGAAAATAAAAAAAGAGACATGTTTTCCGCGCCGTTCCGTGATCATGTTTATTTTGTTGCCTCGCTCTCACGTCCTGCCTTCCCGAGCGGCTGCACATTGTTCTCGTCTGTTTCCTCGCCGTCAATCCGTCAGTTCTTCGGGGCGTCAAAATCCGTCAGTTATTCAGTTTGTCAAAATAATCGTTCTAACTTGACCCTTGTGATTTATGTGACTCAGAAAGTGCCGCAACTTCAATCTCTCCTTCTCTGCTAGCGAGAGAGAGAGAGAGAGAGAGAGAGAGAGAGAGAGAGAGAGAGAGAGAGAGAGAGAGAGAGAGAGAGAGAGAGAGAGAGAGAGAGAGAGAGAGAGAGAGAGAGAGAGAGAGAGAGAGTATTTATCAACGTTCCTCTCTGTTCACTCGGCGTTCAGTGATTTATTTACCTTCACATGACGACTGAGAACGAGAATGGACACCTGATGCAAGTACAGTTGTCCCACGGCGAGAGAGAGAGAGAGAGAGAGAGAGAGAGAGAGAGAGAGAGAGAGAGAGAGAGAGAGAGAGAGAGGGAGAGGGTGTAGGAGGGAGAATCAGATAAACAGACAGAAAGACAGAAAGAGACAGACTTAAACACAAACAGCGACAGACAGACAGACAGACAGACAAACCGAAACACACACACACACAAAAAAAGTAGAGACAGACAGACTTACAATCAAACAGGCAGACATGCACACACACAAACAGGAATCGAACCAACGTATACTTACTAATCACGTAACTGACTGCTCTTTCGGCCATCTCTTCGGATTCATTACAGGAGCAGCGAGTAGCGGGCTTTTTTTTATTGTTCCCTTTTTTTTTGTGCCCTTGTACTGTCTCCTTTGCTGTAAAAAAAAATACGAAATCATCCCTTCATCGTGACCAAAAACGGCTCACAAAAAGAAATCTATCAGGAAGCAAGCAAGCAAGCAGTGACCTCCGAAACTGTTCTCTTCTTTCCTCCCTCCGTTTATTCTTCTCACGCGTCTTGTCCGGGGCGGTGCGGCGAGGGCTAAGCGGTAGTCTGGGAAAACACAAATAATATACCAAAAAAATATCCCCTGAGAACCGAGCGCTTAAAGAGAAGGACAAACACACGTGGCCCATCGTGCTCCTATTTCGGTGTTCCTCGCTGGCTCCGATTATACGTATTCATTCACACGTAAAGACCGATCACATGTACGCGCCGTTTTCTTTCAATATTTCGTAACGGTGTGGCTATTGTGGGTGGCGATTGTCTTAACGGTTACGGCAATTTATTATCCCCGAGAAAGGAATGGCAGACTCTACTGTTCTTGGTTAGGGTCCCACATTTACCTTTCTGACGCGATACACAGTCTTGCATGGGCCGAGGATGGGTAGAGAAGGAAAGGATTGTGAAATGTGTTTATTGTATCCGGGAGAGGGATGGCAGACTCTCCTGTTTAGGTTAGGATCCCTCATTTACCTTTCTGACTCGATGCAGGTTGCCCGGAAGTCTTGCATGGACCAAAGATGAGTAGGAAAGGAAAGGATTGTGAAATGCGTTTATTGTCTCCGGAAAAGGGATGGCAGACTCTCCTATTCTGACGTGATACAGGTGGTCGGAACTCTTACTGGGACCGAGGATGCGTTGAGAAGGAAAGGAAAAGAAAGGACTGTGGAATATGAGTGTCTTTTGTATCTCCCTCTCTCTGAAGAAGGTTTATTATGCTTCCTTGATAATGGCAGACGTGGATTCCTTAGGCTTTCTCTGTTTGTGAGTTAAAAGACTGTCCTCTCTTCCCGAAATTAACCTCTATTTTGTCAGCTCCTCTATACTTATTTTTTTCATAGGAGCAGCGATTAGCGGGCTTTTTTTTGTCTGAATATATTTTTTGTGCCCTTGAACTGTTTCCTTTGCTGTAAAAAAAAAAAAAACGTAACTTGGTGAAATAAATACTAATCTACGGAAAAATAAAGTAAAATTCATGATGTGCAGCTCTTAGACGGTCAGCATATAGTTTTCATGCACATAATAAAACCGTAAGTTATTCCTCCGGAGAAAACGAGAGTGGGAAGTATTAAAAACCAGTATCGCTTTCCTCTCACTTAACATATGCAGGATGACATGGCAGACTGGTGAGAGAAAATGCAAACCAGAGTAAACAACCTCAATATATATATGTAGAACAATTATCTCTAGGTTGCTTTCCCTTTCGTAACTACATTTTTTACATAGCAGTATTTGTATTTACGCGAGTTTTACGAAGGTGAATGACCGTGGATCGATCCCCCTCCCTCCCTCCCTCGTCTAGTCTAAAAGCACCATAAAAATAAATCTGAACTTGTAACAATATTTTTCCGTGCAATCTGGACTTGTGATAACGGACTGTCCTTTTTTTCTCTTCTTTTTTTTCCTGAACAAATATATATAATGTTAAAAAATTACAGGTAAATTAGGATCATCAGTAAACACACACACTCACGCACACACGCACACGCACACGGACACGCACACGCACAGACACGCACACGCTTCCCTACCCCCCACCACCACCACATACCGCGTCGCTTTCAATTAAACGCCACTCACCTGTCCCCCGCCACAGCAGCTCTCGTTATCCACCTGTAGCCTTCCCAACAACACTCTCCGCGCTTTACTTCCTCGCCACCTGACCCGAACCTTTGTCATACGTGCAATGCCTCCCCCTTCCTTACCCCACACACCCTCACCCTCACATTCACCTCCCCCATTTACACTCGTCCACCGCACCCCCTTCTTTACTGATACCCCTACACACCACCACCACCGACCCCCCTCTGTATCCCTACCCACCGACATCTGCCCCACCACTACCCCTTCCATGCCACCCCAATCCACCCTCACTCCCCCCAGCCACCGTCGCCTCCGCTAAATAGATTCTTTTCGGCTTTTTTCACACTTGTCGGCTCCGATCTTTGTTACAGAACCATAAGACACGTTGGCACACCAGGAGGAGTAAAAATATATTTGTTTTGTATATAGAAGGAGATCAGTTGGGGCAGTTTTTTTTCGGCCTGTGAGTTACGATACAATGTTACGATTTTAAAAGCGATATTCAACAACTCAGAAAAAAAGGATAAATCATTACAACTACTACTACTACTACTACTACTATTACAACTACTACTACTACTACTACTACAGCCATTATCATTTATTCGTCTTTATTACTGCAAGGAGAATAATAACAACAGCCACTACTATTACTACTACTACTGCTACTAATACTGATAATGATAAAAAATAAGAAAAATAAGAATAAGAATAACAAAAATTCACTACTAATACTTCCACTGTCACTTAATAACAATGCAAACACCACAACCGCACACAACCACGACCAATACCACTACAAATACTCTCACCACCACCACTACCACCGCCACCTCCACCTTCCCGTCGCCTCACCATATGTCGCCTTCATAACGTAGACAACGGGAGCCTCGCCGCAGGTACTTACCCTTCTCATACTTGGCAGGCGCATAGGTAGAGCCCCGTACGCTGCGCTGGACCGACAGATAGCAACGGAGCGGCCGGTTAGATATGTCCCTTGATTATAACCTTAAGGGGCTATTACACTGGGCATATTTTCCGTGGATTTTCAGTCAGACCACGATTTCCGCTGGCGTGGTTCTCAATTGTTTGTTGTTATTGCTGTTGATGAAGATGATAAGTAGTACCGTCGTCCTTCAGTGAAATCTACCGCAGCTTTGGAAGATCGTGGACACGTCAGAAAACCACGCAAATATGAGAACCACGCCAGCGGAAATCGTGGTTCGACTGAAGATCCACGGAAAATTTGCCCAGTGAAATAGTCCCTTTATTCGGTTCTTGTATATGAAGCTTGTCACGTGTTAGGGCAGCGATGGGTGTGACTGAGACTTTGTATTCGTAGCCTGTATGAATGGAAGTGATTTGAATTTGGAATTAATTTGAACTATGTAAGAATACTATTAAAACTATTGAAGTACTAGGTGTGCTGGATGCCTGACTCTACCTGGTTTTGTGGCGGGGTGAGAGTTACTGTGTTATTTATGTTTGGTTTGGTTTATTAGTGAAGCGTCAAGATCAGAGTGTGTGTGTGGGTGTGTGGGGGAGGAGGAGGGGACCGTTGTGTGTGTGTGTGTGTGTGTGAGAGAGAGAGAGAGAGAGAGAGAGAGAGAGAGAGAGAGAGAGAGAGAGAGAGAGAGAGAGAGAGAGAGAGAGAGAGAGAGAGAGAGAGAGAGAGAGAGAGAGAGACCCGTTATTTACATCAACTCAGAACGAAAATATGATTGATTAAACGTAAGCAAAATGACATAATATAAGATTCAGTTTCCGTCCACACCGTTAACATTGGCAGGGCAGAACAAAAGGAATCGGATATTTACATTGCATAAGCAATAGAATCTTACCTGCAATATCAAACACACACACACACACACACACACACACACACACACACACACACACACACACCTCTGCGAAGAAAAGAAAAAAAATGCATTCACAGAGAGAGAGAGAAGAGAGAGAAGAGCATAAAAAGAGGAAAAAATGGAAAAGAAAGAAAAGGAAAGGAGAGATAGATAAGACGTTACTAAACAAAAAAAAAGAAGAAAAAAAGAAAAATATAGAGGCAAAGCGGAAGTGCGAGAGGAATGCACAATTTACATATTACCAGCTTCCTCGATTTCCATACATGTGATTCTTTTGCGCAAATCTTCCTGGTGGGTTTTGTTTGCGCCTAACTGCGGATGTAACTGTAGGGATAGACTTTCGCTAATACTTGTTTCCTGATTTTTCTTATTTCGACTCAGTGAGCACTAAATTGACCGTGAGTAAATAAATGGAGTAAGGGATGGAGAGAGAGAGAGAGAGAGAGAGAGAGAGAGAGAGAGAGAGAGAGAGAGAGAGAGAGAGAGAGAGAGAGAGAGAGAGAGAGAGAGAGAGAGAGAGAGAGAGAGAACATAAGAACATAAGAACATAGGAGTCTGCAAGAGGCCGGTAGGCCTGTACGAGGCAGCTCCTTTGAACCTAAGCTCCCGTGAATGTAGCCCCACCTAATATCGCTGTCCATGAATTTATCTAATCTATTTTTTAATGTGACAATTGTATTGGCACTCACCACATGACTGCTAAGCCTATTCTTGGTCATATTCATGTGTTCCAGGCACATCACTTTTTCTGATGCATAGCGACTTGGCATCGTTCTTCATGAAGGCCATCCATCCAAAAAAAGGAATTTTAGTTAGAATTTCTTTTCGTGTCAGAGGTGTCTCAAATATGTATTAGATGCGTTACCTATTATTTTTTACTTTTTATTTTATTTTTTTACTCACAAAAAATAAGTGTGCAGAAAAACTTTGATTTAAATATTGTGATTGTATGCAGGAATGTCTACTTTTAGAGATTTGTTGCTTTAGAGGTCAGGAAATATGATTTTTGTATTTTTTTTTCAATATTTTCTTCAGTGGGTCCGGCCGGACCCACGTTAATCTCTGTGTTAGTCAAATTAAGCGTTACAGTTCTAGGGTTAACCTCTGAAACTGAGTACACTTCATAAAAACCGAATTGCATATTATATTTTTTTTTCATATGCCATTTTCCTCATTAATTTCTGCATCTAAAAATTTTCACTGCTCAAAAATATATTATCATTAGTTTTTCGTGATTTATTAAGCTCCGAAACTAAGTCCGCTACATAAAAACCGGATTTCATGATGTTATTTCTGACTACATATGTTTTTTCCTTATTAATTTTTGCTCCTAATTATTTCCACTGCTCAGAAATATATTATAATTATTTTTTAGTCCTTTTTTAAGGTCTGAAACTGAGTACGCTACATAAAAACCGAATTTCATATTACAATTTTAACCTTCATATGTTTTTTTCCTCATTAATCTCTGCTTTTAATAATTTCTTTTGCTCAAAAATATACAATCATTAGTTTTTCGTACTTTTTTAAGTTCTGAAACTAAGTTCGCAACATGAAAACCTAATTTCATATTAATATTTCTACCCCATATGCCATTTTACTAATGATTTCTGCTTCTAATAATTCCCACTGCTCAAAAATATATTATCATGGGTTTTTAGTTCTGTTTTAAGCTCTGAAACTGAGTACGCTACATAAAAAACGAACTTCATATAATTTTAACCTTCATATGCCATTTTCCTCATCAATTTCTGCTTTTAATAATTCCCACTGCATTTCATGATGTTATTTCTACCTTCATATGTCATTTTCTTGATTAATTTCTGATTTTAATAATTTCCACTGCTCTAAAATACATTATCGTTGTTTTTAGTCCTTTTTTAAGCTCTGATACTAAGTACGCTCCATAAAAACCGAACTTCATATAATTTTAACCTTCATATGTCATTTTCCTTATTAATTTCTGCTTCTAATAATTTCCACTGCTCAAAAATATATTATCATTGCTTTTTCGTCTCTGAAACTCAGTACGCTACATAAATAAACGAACTTCATATAATTTTAACCTTCATGTGTCTTTTTCCTTATTAATTTCTGCTTCTAATAATTTCTACTGCTCAAAAATATATTATCATTAGTTTTTCGTCCTTTTTTAGCTCTGAAACTAAATACGCTAAATAAAAAACGATATTCATATAATTTGAACCTTCATTTGTCTTTTTCCTTATTAATTTCTGCTTTTAATAATTTCCACTGATCAATAATATATTATCATTGGTTTTTAGTTTTTTTTAAGCTCTGAAACTCAGTACGCTACAGAAACAAACGAACTTCATATAATTTTAACCTTCATATGTCTTTTTCCTTATTAATTTCTGCTTCTAATAATTTCCACTGCTCAAAAATATATTATCATTAGTTTTAGTAACACTCTCTGTTAGTCAAATTAAGCGTTACAATTCTAGGGTTAAAAAGAACGAAAAACCAATGATAATATATTTTTGAGCTGTGGAAATTATTAGAAGCAGAAATTAAAGAGGAAAATGGCATATGGAGATTAAAATTCTAATATGAAATTCGTTTTTTATGTAGCGTATTCAGTTTCAGAGCTTAAAAATGGACGAAAAACTAATGATAATATATTTTTGAGCAGTGGGAATTATTAAAAGTAGAAATTAATGAGTTAAATGGCATATGAAGGTTTAAATTATAATATTAAATTCGGTTTTTATGTAGCGTACTCAGTTTCAGACATTTAAATAGAACGAAAAACTAATGATAATATTTTTGAGCAGTGGAAATCATTAGAAGCAGAAATTAATAAGGAAAATGGCATATGAAGGTTTAAATTATATAAAGTTCGTTTTTTTATGTAGCGTACTCAGTTTCAGAGCTTAAAAAAGAACTAAAAAATAATGATAATATATTTTTGAGCAGTGGAAATTATTGGAAGCAGAAATTAATAAGTAAAATGGCATATATTGGTAGAAATATTAATATGAAATCTAGTTTTTATGTAGCGTACTTATTTTCAGAGCTTAAAAAGGACTAATAACTAATGATAATATATTTTTGAGGAGTGGAAATTATTAGAAGCATAAATTAATAAGGAAAATGGCATATGAAGGTTAAAATTATATGAAGTTCGGTTTTTATGTAGCGTACTCAGTTTCAGAGCTTAAAAAAGGACTAATAACTAATGATAATATATTTTTGAGCAGTGGAAATTATTAGAAGTATAAATTAATAAGGAAAATGGCATATGAAGGTTAAAATTGTAATATGAAATTATGTTTTTATGTAGCGTACTTAGTTTCGGAGCTTAAAAAAGGACGAAAAACTAATAATAATGTATTTTTGAGCAGTGGAAATTATTAGAAGTAGAAATTAATGAAGAAAATGGCATATGAAGGTTAGAATTATATGAAGTTCGGTTTTTATGTAGCGTACTTAGTTTCAGAGCTTAAAAAGAACAAAAAACTAATGATAATATTTTATTCAGCAGTAGGAATTATTGGAAGTAGAAATTAATAAGTAAAATGGCATATGAAGGTAAAAATAACATCATGAAATTCGTTTTTATGTAGCGTACTTAGATTCAGAGCTTAAAAAGGACGAAAAACTAGTGATAATATATTTTTGAGCAGTGGAAATTATTAGAAGCAGAAATTGAGGAAAATGGCATATGAAAAATTTTATAATATGCAATTCGGTTTTTATGAAGCGTACACAGTTTCAGAGCTTAACCCTAGAACTGTAACGCTTAATTTGACTAACACAAAGAGTAACGTGGGTCCGGCCTGACCCTCTGAAGAAAATATTGAAAAAAAAAATACAAAAATCATATTTCTTGACCTCCAAAGCTACAAATCTCTAAAAATAGACATTCCTGCATACAATCACAGAATATAAATCAAAGTTTTTTCTGCACACTTATTTTTTGTGAGTAAAAAAATAAAATAAAAAGTAAAAAATAATAGGTAACGCATCTAATACATATTTGAGACACCCCTGACACGAAAAGAAATTCTAAGTAAAATTCCTTTTTCTCGGATGGATGGCCTTCATGAAGAACGATGGCAAGTCCCAATGCATCAGAAAAAAATATACATGTTACATGTATGCATGTGACTTTATAAATATAAAATATCCTAAATTAGAGGTAGAATACATAAGAACATAAGAACATAATAGTCTGCAAGAGGCCGGTAGGCCTGTACGAGGCAGCTTCTTTGAACCTAAGCTCCCGTGAATCTAACCCCACCTAATATCGCCTCCATGAATTTATCTAATCTATTTTTGAATGTGACAATTGTATTGGCACTCACCACATGGGAAAAGAGCTCGAATATCAAAAAGAAAACACAGCGTGAGTCCGCCTGGACCCAGCGTTACAGTAGGGCTAAAAAAAGGACGAAAAACTAATGACAATATATATTTTTGAGCAGTGGAAATTATTAGAACAAGAGATTAATGAGGAAAATGGCATATGGAGGTTAAAATTGTAATATGAAATCCGGTTTTTATGTAGCGTCCTCATTTTCAGAGCTTAAAATGAACTAAAAACGAATAATAATATATTTTTGAGCAGTGGAAATTATTAAAAGCAGAAATTAATGAAGAAAATGGCATATGAAGGTTAAAATTATTTGAGGTTGGGTTTTTATGTAGCGTACTCAGTTTCAGAGCTTAAAATAGAGCTAAAAACCAATGATAATATATTTTTGAGCATTGGGAATTATTAGAAGCAGAAATCAATAAGTAAAATGGCATATGAAGGCAGAAATATTAATGTGAAGTTCGGTTTTTGTGTAGCGAACTTAGATTCAGAGCTTAAAAAAGGACGAAAAACTAATGATAGTATATTTTTGAGCAGTGGAAATTATTAGAAACAGAGATTATTGAGGAAAATGGCATGTGAAGGTTAAAATTGTAATATTATATCCGGTTTTTATGTAGCGTACTTAGTTTCAGAGCTTAAAAAAGACGAAAAAACTAATGATAATATATTTTTGAGCAGTGGAAATTATCAGAAGCAGAAATTAATAAGGAAAAAACATATGAAGGTATAAATAACATCATGAAATTCGGTTTTTATGTAGCGTACTTAGTTTCAGAGCTTAAAAAAGGACTAAAAACTAATGATAATATATTTTTGAGCAGTGGAAATTATTAGAAGCAGAAATTAATAAGGAAAAAGACATATGAAGGTTAAAATTATATGAAGTTCGGTTTTTATGTAGCGTACTCAGTTTCAGAGCTTAAAAAGGACGAAAAATAATGATAATATATTTTTGAGCAGTAGAAATTATTAGAAGCAGAAATTAATGAGGAAAATGACTTATGAAGGTAGAACTATTAATATGAAATTCGGTTTTTATGTAGCGTACTTAGTTTCAGAGCTTAAAAAATGACGAAAAACTAATGATTGTATTTTTTTTGAACGGTGGAAATAATCAGGAGCAGAAATTAATAAGGAGAAAAACATATGTAGTTAGAAATAACATCATGGAATCCGGTTTTTATGTAGCGTACTTAGTTTCAGAGCTTAGAAAAGAATTAAAAACTAATGATAATATATTTCAGAGCAGTGGGAATTATTAAAAGCAGAAATTAATAAGTAAAATGGCATATGAAGGTTAAAATTGTAATATGAATTTCGTTTTTTTATGTAGCGTACTTAGTTTCGCAGCTTAAAAAGGACGAAAAACTAATGATAATATATTTTTGAGCAGTGGGAATTATTAAAAGCAGAAATTGATAAGTAAAATGGCATATGAAGTGAAGTGAATATGAAGGTAGAACTATTAATATGAATTTCGTTTCTTATGTAGCGTGCTTAGTTTCGCAGCTTAAAAAAGGACGAAAAACTAATGATAATATATTTTTGAGCAGTGAAAATTATTACGAGCAGAAATTAATTAAGAAAACACATATATATTTAGAAATAACATGAAATTAGTTTTTTATGTAGCGTACTCAGTTTCAGAGTTTAAAAAAGGACTAAAAACCAATGATAATATTTTCTTTAGCAGTGGGGATTAATAAAAGCAGAAATTGATGAGAAAAAAAACATATGAAGGTTGAAATAACATCATGAAATCCGGTTTTTATGTAGCGTACTTTGTTTCAGAGCTTAAAAAAGGACGAAAAACTAATGATAATATATTTTTGAGCAGTGGAAATTATTAGAAGCAGAAATCAATAAGTAAAATGGCTTATGAAGGTAGAAATATTAATATGAAATTCAGTTTTTATGTAGCGTACTTAGTTTCAGAGCTTAAGAAAAGGACGAAAAACTAATGATAGTATATTTTTAAGCATAAAAGATTAGTAGAAGCAGAGATTAAAGAGGAAAAAAACATATGAAGGCTAAAATTGTAATATGAAATTCGGTTTTTATATAGCGTACTCAGTTTCAGAACTTAAAAAAGGACTAAAAACTAATGATATTATTAGAAGCAAAAATTAATAAGTAAAATGTCATATATAGGTAGAAATAATAACATGAAATTCGTTTTTTATGTAGCGTACTTCAGGGGTTCTCAAAATGTTTTCAAGCAAGGATCCTTTTTGTGACAGATGATAAGCCAAGGACCCAACACACACATACGTTTCCAAAAATTTATTTAATGTTATGCCTGTTTTTACAATTCGATATCCATGTAGGTTATGTGGCCAAATAAATGCAAATCCGAAGAAATGTATTAGAAACAATGTATGGCTATGCACCATTTGACAATATCAACACTAATGGAAAGCTGTAAATCATAAATACATAGACTGAAAAGTAAGTTTAATTCCATCTCCGAGTAGCAATGCTGATAATGATAAAACATAAGACAACAATTCAAATATAAATGGAAGGGAAAAGAAAGGAAAAGAAAGGAAAGGAAAGGAAAGGAAAGGAAAGGAAAGGAAAGGAAAGAAAAGACAAAAAAAAGCCCGCTAATCACTGCTCCTATAAAAAGAAGTATAGAGAAGTTACCAAAAGAGAGGTCAGTTTCGGGAGGAGAGGACAATCTTTTAATCCACAAACAGAGAAAGTCTAAGGTAGTCCAGTGTGCCATTATGACAAGTCTCTTCCCAACGAGGCTTGACCATGGAAAAGAAAAGAAAAGAGAAAAAGAGAAGTGAAGAGTAAAGAGAGAGAGAGAGAGAGAGAGAGAGAGAGAGAGAGAGAGAGAGAGAGAGAGAGAGAGAGAGAGAGAGAGAGAGAGAGAGAGAGAGAGAGACTTAAGAAAATACACACAGTAACACACCGAAAAAATGGTCTGTGGTCGACATTCACTGTACAGGCTTTCAGGAATCTTACCTTGCCGCGTTTCAGGATCTCACGGACTGGTCAGAGCTAGTGAGAAAATTCCGTAGTCAAATCTAATGCCGTTTTTCAAAAGATAGAAGTTACCCGCCATGTTGACCTTTTCTTTTTAATCTGG
The DNA here is from genome assembly GCF_024679095.1 of Eriocheir sinensis. NCBI lineage: Eukaryota > Metazoa > Arthropoda > Malacostraca > Decapoda > Varunidae > Eriocheir > Eriocheir sinensis. Next base: position 19,256,874 of record NC_066520.1, on the reverse strand, counting down.
CAAACATTACTCAATCAGTCTTTATCATTCAAAACCTCCTGTTCCTCTCCTTCCTCTTCAGCTTATTCCCTCATTCCTCTCCTTCTACCCATACTTCTCTTCCTTCCATTCCTTTCGTCTTCTCCCTCCTTCTCATCTCTCCCTTACATCATCTTATATTCCGTAAAATTTCGTCACTTCTTCGTCATGTCTTCATAATTTCTCGTTCTCAGAAATCACTGTTCGCTCCCTCACCGCGTGTTTATCTCTAATTACTGTTTTTTGTGTGTTTAATTATGTGTTGAACCTTAGCGTTGTCATTACCTGGCTCGCGAGGTCTGCATAATTTATTACCATTAACAGTTTCACTTTCGATCAACCTTCACGCTGCTTCTTTTTTTTCTCGCTCTCGTTTCCTCGCTTTGCTTTCTCTTTTATTTGGTTATCAGCACGGTCGGGTTCTTTCTCTATGTACATTATTGTCTTTGTATAAGAAATAGAAGAGAGGAAGAAAGAAAGAGGGGAGGAAGAGAGAGGGGAGGAAGAGAGAGGGGAAAGGAGGAGGAGGAGGAGGAATATTTTCTCTCCTCCATCTCCTCCTCCTCCTCTTCCTCCTCTTTCTCCTCCAACCACATGCAGACAACGGTATCCCTCCTCCTCCTCCTCCTCCTCCTCCTCCTCCTCCTCCTCCTCCTCCCCTCACATACAACATCTCTGAGATCATCTTGTGATTTCGCATCCTGCCAGATTTTTTTTTTTTTTGCTATTTTTTGGTATTTGGTCTCCACTTCCTTGTCATCCTTGTTGTTGTTGTTGTTGTTGTTGTTGTTGTTGATTTGGGGGGAATATTCGAAGCTATTGTCTCCTTGCTCCTCCTCCTCCTCCTCCTCCTCCTTCTCCTCTTCTGATTTCATTTCCTTGTCATCCAGTTGTGTTTCATCTTCATTCTCCTCCTCCTCCTCCTCCTCCTCCTCCTCCTCCTCCTCCTCCTCCTCCTCTTCTGATTTCATTTCCTTGTCATCCAGTTGTGTTTCATCTTCATTCACCTCCTCCTCCTCCTCCTCCTCCTCCTCAACGACAAAGAATAAGATCCGCTTCGCCTCTCCATAGTCCATCAATCTCACACGAAGGGAATTTTTGTCATTAAGGGCTATTCTTTCTCTACCTTCACCCCTTCCCTTTTCTTCCCCTTCCTTTTCTTCCCTTTCTTGCCGAGCTTCTTGCCTCCTCCCTAACTGTGTGATAAGCAAGAGAAATCGTGACCATCGCTTCCTGTTATGTGTTTTGTTTGTTTATCCATTTTTTTACCGTAAAGGAAGCTGCTCAAAGGCAAAAAATAAAATAGAGAAATAAAAATCCCACTAAGTATTGCCCATAGAGAAGTGATTAGAGAAAAATGGTCTAGCTTTCACATATACCTCTGCACTCTCTTTTCCTCCCTTCTTCCTTCCTTCCTTCTTTTCATCAGACCGTTTTTTCCTTCCATCACCCTTCTGTCCCTATTCCCTTCCCTCCTCCCTCCTCTTCTTCCTTCGTTCCTTCCTTCATTCACATCCATTCCCTCTTTTCCTCCCTTCTTCCTTTCTTCCTTCTCTTCATCAGACCCGTTTTTCCTTCCTTCACCCTTCTCTCCCTCTCTCCTTCCCTCCTCCCTCCTCTTCTTCCTTCTTTCCTTCCTACATTCACATCCGTTCCCTCTTTCCCTCCCTTCTTCCTTCCTTCCTTCTCTTCATCCGACCCGTTTTTCCTTCCTTCACCCTTCTCTCCATCTTTCCTTCTCTCCTCCCTCCTCTTCTTCCTTTCTTCGTTCCTTCCTTCATTCACATCCATTCCCTCATTCCCTCCCTTCTTCCCTCCGTTCTTTTTTTCACCCAACCCGTTTTTCCCTCCATTCGTCCTTCTCTCCTCCTCCTTCGCTTCTCCCTCCTTCCGCCTCCTCCTCCTCCTTCGCCCCTCCCCCACCCCGAGGCGTTACATCTGCGTTCCGTCATCCGATGAAGCCACTCAAGCATCTGCCATAACGGAGAGGGACACACGCCTCCTCCTCCTCCTCCTCCTTTTCCTCCTCCTCCTCCTCCTCCTCCTCTTCAGACCTTGGGGAGTGCAAACGGAGACTGTATAATAACAATAATCTGATCCAGTTACTTCCCAGGCTTTTATGAGCGTCTGCTGACCACACACACACACACACACACACGCACGCACACGCACACGCACACGTCCCGTAAGGTAGCTGAGGTTCTGCTTGAGTACCTGCTTATCTGTTTACAGTCTAATTAGTCTTGTCCCACAGGTATTCCACTCCTTTATCCACGTGTCTTGTTTCCGCTTTTTTCATGTTGTTAGTTTAGTCATTACCACGTAACGGACGGCGGCGTGATGGTTGGACACTCAATTTCGTGGTACAGAAAGCGGTAAGAACGGTGATATTTCATTTAACCGTTCTTGTTTTTTTTTTGGAGCATTTTACCACACGCGTCTCAGGCCTAATGTCTTTTCAAGGTATAGGCCTAACTGCTCTAGCAACAATATCGCTTAGGGAAATCAAAGGTAATGTTTTTGTATTCCGAGTTTTTAGTTCAGTTCAGATTATTTTTTCCTTTTTTTTTTATCATCTGACCACTCGTGTCTTATGCCTAATGTCTTTTCAAGGTATAGGCCTACCTGCTCTAGCATTAACAACGCTTAGGGAAATTAAAGGCAATGTTTTGTGTACCAAGCCACATGCCCCATTGAACAGGCTAGGCAATCATGTGTGAGTGCCAATACGATAGACACATTCAAAAAAAGATTAGATAAACTCATAGATAGTTATGTTAGGTGGGGTTGGCCTCAGAGTAGCTGCCTTGGATAGACCCACCGGCCTCTTGTAGATTCCTTATGTCCTTATATTATTTTTTTACAGTAAAGGAAGCAGCTCAAGGGCGAAAAAAACAATGAAAATAGGCTCTGTTCGTATGTTCTACCCAACGCTTGCAGTCACAGCTATAGAGATCAAGGGCACAGGTTCAAATAGAGGTGATGCCATAGCCGTGTGCTAGCTGGAGGTCATTAGTCTCCTCAATCTGTTATTTAGTTGGCTACAGCGTCATTTGTTGCCCTCCTGTTGTTATTTTTATGCCTCTCTGACAGGGGCATTAAGGAGAATGGGGGGAGGGAGAGGCAAGGAGGGAGAAGGAGGGAGAGTCTTTCGTAGGCAGGTGATTATATGTCCTATTGTTGTTATATAATACTCGGTTTTTTTCTTGGTGATATTTAATAGATACACTTTTTATATTATACTTTTTAGGTTTTTTCATATACTAGACACACTTGTAGTTGATAGACTTATACTTGATGGCAGATACACTTATAGTAGATACACTTACAGTAGATAGTAGATACACTTATAGTAGATAGACTTATTTTTATATAGTTGTTATACTTTTTTTTATTTTGTATCTATTCGTTTTGATATTTTTTATTTCGTATTTCATCAAAGGTTACGTATATTATGCTCATGTTTACTTTTATTTATTTTTACTTTTGTTTGTTTACTTGCGTGTTTTATGATATTTATTGCCCTCCCTCTCTGTCTCTCCTCTTTTATAATCCTCTGTGTTATCTCGTCCTCTTCCTGCTTCTCTCGATGCTCTCACTTTCCTCTTATGTTTTTCTTTGCTTCTCATGTGTTTGGGGTCCGCTAAACAGGCGCTTGGCTTACAGCGTTCTCACTCCTCCCTCCCAACCTGAACTATAATAATGTTAATAATAATAATAATAATAATAATAATAAGAAGAAGAAGAAGAAGAAGAAGAAGAAGAAGAAGAAGAAGAAGAAGAAAAAGAAGAAAAAAGAAGAAGAAGAAGAAGAAGAGTTGCAGAGACTTGTGGAGGAGAATGAGGAGGAGCAGAAAGGAGAGGAGAACGAGGAAAAGCAGGAAGAAAAAGAAGAAAAAGAAGAAAAAGAAGAAGAAAATGGAAGATAAAAAGCAAAACTGGATTCGTGCTTTACAATCCGTGGAGACACTCAACTTTCTCTCTCCAGGAATGATAGGGAAACCATTTCTCTTTCTCTAGAATAATGGAAACTGAATATCACATCAGCTCGTCATGGCTTCAAGCTCACGGAACGGGACTGAGGCGAACACGGGGAAGCACAATAAAGAATATAACATACAACTTCCCTGTGATGGACCATAAGGCGAAGATTCATTGAGGGTTCTTGATCCTAAATTGCCGTTGGTGTCCAGAGCCGACCGAGACAGTGACGTATGAAACCGCCTTCGCCTCGGAGCAGTAAACAAAGAATAACGCTTCCTAAGAATGAGTCAGCGAAGGAAAACACACAATGCACAGTGACACGAAAGCAGCAGAAGTTAATCCAGTCCCGTTGAGAAGACAGATCATCCTTACGGAGGCGAGACTGTGGCCTTCCCGCAAACACCATTCAAGAAACTGCAAGGGTGACGAACAAGGGAAACTCTCTCCGTTAAAAATAATACGTCACAGAATATATAAAATAAGAAGTCAGTCCCGTTAGGCAGTACACAGATCGTCCTTACTGGCCATCCCGTAAACAACACTGAAGAAGCTGCTGCTGGGGTGCCGAACAAGGGGGACTCTCTCCGCTAGAAATGCATCACAGAATATAAAGAAAAAAAAGTCAATACCGTTAAATAGTACACAGATCAGCCTTACTGGCCATCCCGCAAACACCACTGAAGAAGATGCTGCTGGAGTGACGAACAAGGGGGACTCTCTCCGTTAAAGATACGTCAAAGAGTACAAAAGAATATAAAGAATCTGTCCCGTTAAGAAGTCGTACAGCAGCCAGTTTAGTCCCTTACGAGATGCGGAGATGAGTGATGATGCAAAGCCACATGCAGCCTCCCGCAGCTTCCGTCTCATCTCGTTCATCTTCCCCATCCTGCTCCTCATCCCATCTCGCTCTTCCTCTCAGCATCCCTCTCTCCCTCCTCCTCTCCATTTTCTTTTTCTCACACTTACTTTCATCTCTTCCTTTCTCCTTCTCTCTCACTCTCATTTCATCATATTATTCACTCTCTCCCGTCCCTTTCTTTTCTCTCTTCTTATTTCTACATTCATCAATTCTCTCCTCATCCTCCTTCACTTGCACTCCCCTTTCTCTCTTCTTTCCCTTTTTCTCTCTTTTTCTCTACTCCCTCCCTCTTTTCCTCCAATCCCCTTTCTCTTCTCTTTCTTCCCCCTCTTTCTCTCAAATACGTAGTCTTTCTTTTCCCCTCCTTTCTTTCCCTCCAGCAATCACTTTTAACCATTCCATTTCTCTCCTCCTTTTAACCCTCCTTTCTCTCCTCTCCCTCCTATCATCATTTACTGTCACACTTTTCACTTTCCCTCTGTTCATCTTCTTTCAGTTTATCTCTTCCTTCCACCCCTCCATCTCTTTTTCTCGCCTCTGTTAACTCTTCGCTCCTCTCCCTCCTATTCCCGTTTACTCTCATTCACTCTTTCCTCCGTCCTCTGCGCCTCTTCTCTCAATTTATCTCTCTTTCACCACACGATCTCGCTTCTCGCTTTTGTTAACCCTTCTCTCCTCCTCTCCTCTCCCCCTCCTTCATACACTTTCTCCCTCTCTCCCTCACTCGGCATCTCCTCTTCCCGTCACACTATTGAGATGGATGATGACAAGGCGAGTATCAATTCCTCTTTAGTTCAGCCGAAGGAAAGAACGAGAACGGAACCTCGCGCGTGTCTGGCTGATAAGGACGAGAGGGAGAGAGGGAGGCGGCAGCTGGTTTGGTTGGCTCGTCTGCATGTTGCCTCTCTGCTTAATTCCTGCTGACTGCTTGTTGCGTCACTGCCTCTCGTTCTCACCTGCATTTTATTTACCTTTCAGTTTCGTTTGACTGCTTTCGTTTTCCTCGGCCTTGTATCTAGCGGGTTATAAGCTTGTACTTTCATTTATATTTTAGTTTCCCTTTCGTTTTCATTTCACTGATGTCTCTATATACAGTATAACCGATGCTTTTATGTTGATTCTGTAGCGTAAAGGGACATCCAGTAGGCCTTTAATCCTCTCCTAAAGGGATGAAATAGCTGATTCGTGTACCATCTGTTCGAATCCAAGTCTCTTTATTTGGTATCATTCTTACATTTCGTCAGTGCCCTTCAAGAGTTCTCCAGTAAGTAAGGAACATCCAGTAGGCCTTTAATCCTCTCCTAAAGGGATGAAATAGCTGATTCGTGTACCATCTGTTCGAATCCAAGTCTCTTTATTTGGTATCATTCTCGCATTTCGTCAGTGTCCTTCAAGAGTTCTCCAATAAGTAAGGAATCGTACAGTAGCTCTTTAATCCTCCGCTAAAGGGATGAAATAGCTATTCGTTTGCCATCTGTTCGAATCCAAGCGTCTTTCTGTTTGGTTTCTTTCGGCGACTGTCCGCTAATCTTCTCGCATTTCTCAATTTTTCTTCAAGAGTTCTCCAAAGAGGAAGGATTCATTTGCACTCCATTCATTAACCTGCCATTCTTCTCGTTCTTCTGTCATCCTCCCAACCCTCCCCTCTCTCTCCTCTCCCTCCCATCCTCCTCGTTTATTCTCATCCTTTTCCTCTGTTCCTCTGTTTCAATTTATCTGTTTTCCTTCCATTCCACAATCTCTTCTGTCAACCCTTCTATCCTTTCTCCCTCCTATTTTCGTTTACTAGGACACGCTTTTCCTCTTTATCCTCATCCTCATCCTTCTCCTCCTCCTCCTCCTCTTTCTCCTTCTCCTCCTTTCCCCCCCTCCTCCGTCACCGCAGCTTCGTAACAACTTTCTTTTTCTTTTTCTTCTTCTTCTTCCTTCACTTTCCATTTTGAGGCGGTGACGCATACACAAACACCTCTCTACCACCTGCTCCTGTTGCTCATTAATTCACCGTCTCACTGACACGCCCTCCCTGACACCACCACCCTCTCTACCTTTTAACCCTCACTCCCTCCTCTCACCCTCCCTTTCCACAGTCATTCCTTCCTTCCCTTTCGTTTCCGCCATCCCTACTCCCTCCTTCCCTCCGTCCTTCTCTTTCTTCTCCCTTCACGAAACTCTTACCTTCCACCTCCTCCACCTGTTCTGCATCTTGTCACACTAATTGAATGCTCGTACAAAGAGGACGGATTACTTTTCTTCACTCTCTCTCTCTTTCTCTCTCTCTCTCATACATTTTTTTTTCCAGCCACAGAGATTCAGAAATGTTAGTGTTATCTCTCTGCATTCCCTCTGTCAATATTTCCACGGCATGTTTCAGTTAGCCAAAACGATCAATTAGTTATTTTTTTGTTAATGTAGTTGATGGGAATATTAGGCAGTATCCGTTAGTACGTGTATTTTTTCATAGTCGTGTGCGAATTTCCTGATCGTAGCGTGTAGTTAAGTGTGTGTGTGTGTGTGTGTGTGTGTGTGTGTGTGTGTGTGTGTGAGAGTGTAATAAAGTGCTGTGAAGAAAGTGGAAGAAAAAGAAGAGGAGGAGGAAGAGGAGGTGGAGGATGAGGAAAAGGAAGAGGAGAGGAAGAGATGGTAAAGGAGGAGGAGGAGAAGAAGAAGAAGAAGAAGAAGAAGAAGAAGAAGAAAACGAAGACGAAGAAGAAGAAGCTGAAGACAGAACGAAAGGAAATGAGAAACAAAAAGTAGAATAAATTAAATAAAAAAGGAAAAATAGAAAAAGAAAAGAGGAGAATAAGGGAAGAACAATTGAGCAAAATCAGAAGAAGCAATACAAGGAAAAAAAAGAAAAGGAGACTGAAGAGGAGGAGAAGAAAGATGAAACAGGAACACAAAAAACAAAAATCAAAGGACGAATCATGAAAACAAGGAAGTAATAAGAAGAAAAAAAACAGGAATGAAGAGAGGAATAAGAAAGACAGAGAAGGAGAAAAGGAGAACAAGAAAAAAAACCGAAGAGGAGGAAGAAGAGGAAGAAGAAGAAGAAGAAGAAGAAGAAGAAGAAGAAGAAGAAGAAGAAGAAGAAGAAGAAGAAGAAGAAGAAGAAGAAGAAGAAGAAGACAAAGTGATGACGATGGTGAAAGGTAGAGAAAGAGGAGAAGCAGAAGTAATGAAAAAATGAGGAAAACCAGAGGCAGCAATACCAGGAAGAAAATAAAATAGAGACTAAAGAGGCGGAGAAGAGAAAATAAGACGAAATGAAGGAAAGAATCAAGAAAAGAAAGAAAAAACAAGACAGGAGAAAGGAATAAAAAAGCATAAACGAAAAAACAGAGAAAAGAAAGAAAATAGAAGAATATAAAGAAAAAAGAAAATGAAAAAGTAAAAGGATAAAGGAATAACAATAAGAAGGAATTATAAGCAACACAAAAAGGAAGAGGAGGTAGTGGTCGAGCTAACGGAAGGGCTTAAGTCTTATAGAAGGGACAGATGACGCGGTTTGGCTAGTTAACACGAAGCCAGGAATGTGTGTGTGTGTGTGTGTGTGTGTGTGTGTGTGTGTGTGTGTGTGTGTGTGTGTGTGTGTGTTTATGCGGTAGATTAAACACCTGTTGGTCTCATCTTGTGTGATTCTTTAGATGCTGAGGATCAACAACCCGTAGAGAAAGAGAGAGAGAGAGAGAGAGAGAGAGAGAGAGAGAGAGAGAGAGAGAGAGAGAGAGAGAGAGAGAGAGAGAGAGAGAGAGAGAGCGGGAGAGGGATAGACGAACAGACAGACAGACGGATAAATAGACACACAGATAGATAACCGGACAGTCACGTTGAGAGACAGACAGACAGACAGACAGAGATAAACATACAGGATAATCATGAAAGAGAGAAAAAACAGAGGAAGTATAAATGAGTGAAGATTGAGAGAAAAAAATGAGAAAAACTTGAATCACAGGAAAAACAATGTCACCACAGACGCAGAAAAAATATAACAAAAAAACACAAAAGAAAAAATATAAAACATAAACATGGAAAAAAATATAAAAAGGAACAGAAGACACAAATGATACCCAGAATAAGATATAAATCAGAAAATAAAATATGTAAAATTAAAAAAAAACGAACACTCACAACTTAAGCGTGATATTCTAAAAGACAACGGAAGGAAGAGAAGCGAGAGAAGAAGAAAACTATAATGAGGAAAAACATATGCGAGGTGACTTCCCAGGCCCAAGCAATGACGGGGACGACCACGGGACGACTTAAAGAGAGACTTAAAGTAGCCACGAACGATGACCGAGACCGCTTAACCGCGACCCGACCACACAACTACACCTCGCGGAAGCAAAGACTCTACTCACTAAGGTACACTTACTTACCTGAAGCACTTGGAAGACGAAGGAGTGAAGGGTACAGGTAAACAGCCATCGATGAACTGGAAGACAGGTGTGGGTGAAAGACTATATGGATGAGAGGATGTCTGTGTATGTCCTAAAGTTTGTGTTGTCTTTTATTTTCATTCGTGGGAGTCTGTTGCTTTTGTGTTACTGCTTCGATGGTGAGGGAAATTCAGGTTGACAAGAAGATGAAGCCCCAGACTGACAGAATGCTAAAGACAGAGAAAGAAAGGAGACAGAAGAAGGCAGACAAAGACGTGGAGATTAACAGATCGAACCCCAAAACTGACAGAAAGATACAAATAGATAGAAAGACGGACGAAGACAGACAAAGACGTTTAGGCCAGCAGATGCAAGCCAAAACTGAGAGAACGACACATATAAAGACAGAGGAAAGGGAGACAAAGAGACAAAGGCGTGTAGACTAAAAGATAGAACCCCAAACTCACAACATGATACATAGAGACAGAAGAAAGAAGGAAAGACGGATAGAGACAGACAAAGACATGGAGACCGGCAGAAAAAAAACATACAGGAAGTCAAACAGAAAAAAACAGACACACTCATAAAGAAACAGGACACGAAAGACACACACACGTAAACTTAAATATAGAGAAAATTATAAAAAAAAGACGCCCGGTATATTATCCGTCACTATTTACTGAGGTGAAGGATTACGTAAAGATGCTTTCCACAATATTGTCAAAATCATCATCGCTCTTGAAGGATTCCGTGATCTTGTTAAAACGCTTCCTGTTATTCTTCCCGACTTCGCTTTTCTCGTAATGGTGCGATTCTGTTATTTTTTGTATTATTCTTCAACTTAGTAATGCAACAACAACTTTCACGTGTTTTGTTTTGCTTTTTTTAATTTCGGTTGTGTTTGTTTTGCGTCTAAAGAATCGCGTAGAAAAATATGAAGTGAGTTTTTTATTCGATTATTTGACTTAGTAATATGAGTTTTATGTATGTTTTTCACTTTTCTATCATTTTTTTGGACTGAGTGAGTGAGTGTGTGAGTGAATGAGTGAGTGAGTGAGTGAGTAAGTGAGTGACTGAAAGAGTGACTAAATGACTGACTGAATGTATGAGTGAGTGAGTGAGTGAGTGAGTGAGCGTAAGGAAGGAAGGAACAAAGTGAGTGAGTGAATGAGTGGACTGAGTGTGTGAGTGAATGAGTGAGTGAGTGACTGAAAGTGTGACTGGCTGACTGACTAACTGACTGACTGAATGTATGAGTGAGTGAGTGAGTGAGTGAGTAAGGAAGGAAGGAACAAAGTGAGTGAGTGAGTGAGTGAGGTTATGGAGTGTAGTGTTAGTTGTCCGTTGCAGTGCGGTACTCAGCTCACCACTTCGCATGTCGAGGCACCCACGGTCACACTGGGGATCGCTTTCCGGGACGTGGGCGGCGGGCGGGAACAAGACACACAGGTTCCCGGGGCGTCAGTTAGGAAAACACCGCTGGGAACAATGCTGGGAAACGGCTGTCGGGTCCCGCTGCGAGGCCTAACCTATTCCATCACGGGTTTGGGGTCTTAGATGTATGGAGCTCCAACTTCGACTACTTTCCAAGGCCACAGGGAAGATTAAGCTGGGATGGGTGTTTTTTTTCCCGTTCAAGGCGTAAGTCCGGTTAAGCTATCACTGGGATCACAGAACAGTCCGTAAAAATCTCAGAAACTTCTACGAGAGGCGCCGATACTTTTATATACCAGTTTTTTTTAGCTCGTAATGTTATGTCTCCATCTTTATATAGCTTTGGAACAGTATAAGTCAAGCTAAACGGAGAACCAGGTGAAGACATAACATTAGAACCTTTACCGATGCAGGGATGAGCTCATTTAACATCAGACAGGGAGGTGGGAAGGTGGGAAAGGCCTTGGTTCTTGCAGTAAACTAACAATGGCAGGTGTTGATGAAACGGTATAGTACATCGATCAGGTGCCTCCTTTCGATGTTGTGGTTTGTGGGAGGGAGAGGAATCGTTTGTATATATGTGTGTGGGGGGGGGGGGGAGAGGGGCGCGTGCGTGTGCGTGCATGCGTGTTCTGCCAGTTTTTGTCTGTTGGCTTCGGTGACTGGGTTTGGAGTTGTCTGTTAATTCCAAAGAGCAAACTCACACGCTATTACTATTTTCCTCTTTCGTTTTGTTACAAGTAAAGAAATTTGTCACCAGTATCATCGACACTACGGTACGACGCATCGCCATCCCTCCATAACCTTATCCTTCACTATATTTTCCCTATCTATAGTCTGGCACAAGAAAGCCATTACTCTGTCATCTTCCTCAGTGTGCGTCGCTTCACCACCCATCCACATCCCTGTCCTTCACCTTCCCCCCCTTCAGCCTCGCAGCCATAAAGGAGAAAAACTAAACTCGCGCGCAGTCTCTTTTTGTGGATGTCACGGGGCGTGCGGTGGTTTTATGGCTTGCGTGTCCTCGACCTGCGCCGTAAAGACAGTCAGGTGGTGGTGGTGTTGCCTCTGTGACCTCGAAGAATGTTACGTATTTAAATTTGGGTGATGGCTTGCTGCATAATCTGCGTCCTTTATCTGTACGTGAATTATAGAGGATGGTTTCAGTTCGGTTTCCTAAGCGTGAAGGTCATGAAGCAGACGGTTTGCAATGGTCTTAGATGAGGTCAAACAGTAGACATATTTCAACTTCGATAAGCTCTATTAAGGAGGTGATGAAGTTGCCTCTGTGACCTCGAAGAATGTCACTCGTTTAAATTTTGGGTGACGGTTTGCTGTATAATCCGTGTCCTTTATTTGTACGTGAAAAGAAGAGGATGGTTTCAATTCGGTTTCCTTAGCGTGAAGGTCATGAAGCAGACGGTTTGCAATGGTCTTAGATGAGGTCAAACAGTAGACATATTTCAACTTCGATAAGCTCTATTAAATTATTTTGAGAAAGATCTTGTCCTCGTGAAAACTCCTTCATATCAAGTTTTTAACGGAATAAAATCAAGAGAAAATCATCTACGAACAAACAGTTGAACCTGATTATGACAATTCATCAGTCGAAATGATGTGATGTTGTCCTGGAGTTCAGTTTTGCATATGAAACGCAACACACGACCTGCTTCAACCCCCTTCGACGGTTCACTGGTCACCACCTTACGCGTCATCGTTGTCAGTGGCACTCCCAACCCTCCAAGCCTTATAAGGGTCACCAGCACTCGGAACCAACACTATTTTAGGGTGTGCTGGATGGCGGCTGAAAAGCAGGAGCGCAGTCATGGTGTATCAGCCAAGCAGCACCCACGCCGCCACGAGGAAGATTGTGTGAGACTCTGCCACTCCTCAATACCCCCGGGTGCTATAAAAATCTTGGTTCTCTAGATACTTATAATATTTCGTAGACAATCATTTATAACTACTGTAGATCGATTGGCACTTGAGAGATTTTAGTTCTTGACATGAAACAAAAAGATGCATTCGAGTAATAGAGCGACAATAAAATAAGAAAATACAAGACTTTACTTTTTGTGTGTATGTGTGTATGTGTGTGTGTGTGTGTGTGTGTGTGTGTGTGTGTGTGTGTGTGTGTGTGTGTGTGTGTGTGTGTGTGTGCGCGCGCGTGGGTGTCACTGCCTCTTTGCGCGTGATTTTGAGTGAATTTGCCAGAATTAGGAAGGAGTTTCAAGGCGCGAGTGCTTGCCTTGTCATAGTACATTAGCTTACACACACACACACACACACACACACCTCCTCCACCGTACCCCCTCCCCCCTCCCCCCCATACATACACATGCCTCCCCCCTACACACCCATACACTACAATCCTCCATGGCGTAGAGGTTAGCGTACTTGACTTACAATCGAGAGGTCCCAGGTTCGAATCCCGGATGTTGCTAGTTGTTATCGTTGTTGTTAGTGATGGTGGTTGTGGTGATAGTAATGGCGGCTTAGGTTGTGAGGTGCTGATGGTAGCCGTGATGGTGGTGGTGGTGGTGGTGGTGGGGTTGGGGGGGGAGGATAGCGGTCGGCAGGTGAAAAAACAACAGGTGGTGTGTTGGATGGAAGGACACACACACACACACACACAGACACACACACACACACACACACAGACACACACACACACACACACGCACACATTTACACGACTTTCTCCTAACCTTTCCCTCTCAAAACATTCCCTTTTTATTTAGAGTGAATAAAAAAAATCGTCCCTTTGCTTTTATATTCTTCTTTTTTCTCTCTCTTCTAACTCCTCTCTCCTTTCACCTTACCTAATCATCTTTTCTTTATTCATCTTTCTCATATATATTTTCCCTTCATGTCATCCCTCACCTATTTATTAAACCTTTTCCTTCCCCGCCTTTCACTTTCAATTCATTACATTACTTTAACTTATCTACAGAAACTATTGTATTACTTCCCTTTCATTTCTACCTTTCTCTTCTTGTTATCTTCTAAGAGTGAACATTTCTCCCACTGAGTTTCACCTTATGTTCCGATCTTTAACTTTAATATCACGCTAACTCTACTTCAGTCTTCTTGCTCTCTTATATGACTAACACTTTTCCACTCATTTCACTTCATATTCCGATCTTTAACTTTAATGTCACGCTAACTCAACCTCTGTAATCTCTCTAATACCTGCTTCCTTTTGCTAACCATCTTTCATGTACAAACACTGATTTTAACCTCATATTTTATCTCAATCATTCATTCCACACTAATATAATCACATCAAGTCTCTTCCCCAACCATCATACGCGCACGTCCTCTTAAGATAAATACCTGTTTCCTTTCGCTAACCAACTTTCAAATACAAACACTGACTTTACGTCCTCTTAAGATAAATACCTGTTTCCTTTCGCTAACCAACTTTCAAATACAAACACTGACTTTAACCTCATATATTTTACCTGTACCATCATTTCCACACTAACACAACCAACACCGCAGTCTCTTCTTCAACCATTACATGCTCACGTCCCCTTAAGATAAATTCCAACCTAAGGGAACTAACTCATTCCGGTCACACCTTGAGACTCAGATCGGGGACACACCCTTTCAAGATCCCCTGAGCCTTAACCCACAGGAGTCACAGGGGATGGCGGCGACGACGGAGGGGCGGTGATGAGGAAAATTATCTTTGTTTTGTTTGGAAGGGACAGAAACCACGTATGCCAGATCAGAAACCACATATCCTGCCTGGCTTGTGGGGTTAGTAAATAGGCCGTGTTTGTTTTGCTTTTGTGTTAGCTTGTGTAAAGTCGTATAGGAGAGCGGGTCTATTGTTTTTGTACGCCTTATCGTCTTTAGAGAAGTGGTTGTTTGTGTTATATTTATTTTAGTCTTTCGGAGATGAGCACCGAGGTCACACGCAGCTATAACGTATGACCCTAACTCTACCTTTCATGATATATCTACTACTACTTCTCCTACTACAGCTTCAACAACAAACAGCTTCTTCCATGCTCCTAAACTCTTAAGGGCCATATTCTTAATTAAACATATCGGCGCCCAAGTATACACGCATTTGACAAGGCTTCGTAGGAGTTGTGGACCTTTCCAATGGCAGTAGTTCTTTTGCCCCTGGTGGTAGGTAGTTTGACTCTTCTTCTGTACCATGAACTTAATACAACACTCATTATAACCCGATTGATCTCCTATTTGGCCTTTGGAAGTAGTTGATGTGAGGAGCGAAAGCGTTTAGCAGTACCAACTCTAAAACTCGCACTATATAACCTTCAAGAAAGGCAATAGCAATACAGATGTTACAGTAATGAAAAAACAGTCCTTGGTGCAGCTGTTACTCATTTGCTTTATTACCTGTTGTGCGCACGAGTTGGCATCAAGGTGAGTCGGGAGACGTTCAAGGGAGGAGTTCACGGGGCGGTGGTGGAGGGTGAAAGCAAACGAAAGGAGAGAGGAAGGGAATGATGGATAGGTGGACAGGAGAAGGTATCCGTTCATCCGCCCTTATTCTAAACCCGCTCCTGTACCCATATGAAGAAAACCCCCAACACAGCATACCCAGAACCTCATCCGGCACCCTCATCCGTAATGGAGCTAGGCCAAAAATAAAGGTAGAGGAGATTTATTAGAGAAGGGAGATGGCGAGGAAGAAAGTTAGATTTAAAAGAAGGAATTAAAGAAAGAAATATTGTAAGGAAAAAATTCAAAACCGAGGTAGGAAGGAAAAACGAAAGAAAGGTGGGTAACCTAATCTAAAACATGTATTTCCTGTAAACTTTCCAAGCAGGCATCGTCTAAGCACTTGATTGTAAATAGACACAGAGAAGGAAGAGGAAAAGGAGGAGGGGAGGGGAGGAGGAGGAGGAGGAGGCATATAAGAAGGTGAAGGAACAGGAGGATAATTAGAAGGCAGACGTGAGTGAAGTCAAATGAGAGACAATTCAGTTTATCCTAAGGAGAGGAAATTGGATCAGCAGAGGGTAAAGATAATCAGTTTAGAGTCATTGTAGGCGATGAGAGGAGGAGGAGGAGGGAGATAAAAAGTAAAGCTAACATTCTTTTTTTTTGCCATGTCCGCGTGTGCTCATATTGACGGCCGTGAACCTCGTATAGTTTTTCGTTATTTTTTTGCTTGTTTTTTTATATGTCGGTAATTGTTCTCTTCACGATCTTTATATGTATTATTTTCCCCACATTGCTCAATCATACGTCGCTTTTTTTATATACTTTCTGCTTCATGGACGTGTATATATTGTTGATTTTTTGTTTTGCGTGTGTGTGTGTTCGTTTGTATCAAGGATTTATGAGGGGGGATGAAAAATCATGGTGGATATTTATTTTTTCACCCGCCGCTGTAAACAGATAAAAACAACGAGTATGATCTGGGAGTGAAAGACTGAAAAAAAAATGGAAATCTAAAACCAAAAACAAGGGCAATATGAATACACCTAACTTCCATCCCTTACTCATCACCTCCCTTTCCTCGCACACTCATTTATTCACCTAACCTTCCTTCCTTCCTTCATTCATTCATTCATTCATTCATTCATTTTTTCTTTCTTTCTTTCTTTCTTCCTTTCTTTCTGCCTGACTGTTCTACCTGTTCTCTTCCTCTTCCTACTCCTCTTTTTCTTTCCCTTGCCTTATCAACCTTTTTTTCTGCTTTTCTGCCGTGTTCTCCTTCTCTTCCTTTCTTCCTTCCTTTCTTCCTTCCTTCTTATTTTACTTTCTCTTCCTTTTTCCTTTTTATCTATCCTCTGCCCCTTGTGTGTGTGTGTGTATGTGTGTTTAGGATTATGATATACGAGTTCCAGTTTCGCAGAGGGAGTGTTCGTTCTCGTTTGTCTTTCTCTTCGTCTGTCTGTCTGTCTGTTTGTCATACTCATTTCTGTTTGCCTTTGTGTCTGTTCTGTACTGTCTCTGTTTTCTCTCTCTCTCTCTCTCTCTCTCTCTCTCTCTCTCTGTCTATCTATCTATCTACCTACATATATTTACCTATCTATCCATCTCTCACTATGTAGACTTAAAAAGGTATAGATCGTACACAAGCGGGAAAAAAAGTCATTCATTAAAGTTTAAGAAAAGTCAACATTTGCAATTAAGTTTCTTCCGGCAACTCGACAAGACAGGGAAAATAATAAGAGTGAAAGTAGGGTATAAAAACGTGCAGAACAAGTATATATGTACATCACCAGTCTGCACGATGCCTTTATAAGAAAACATTCAAACAAGTGTCAAGAAACGAACAAAACTTAACTAGATAAAATGAAACTCAAATTTAACCCAGAAAAACACTCATGACGTTTAATTCATCATTTTCCGCCATTAGAGTGAAGATGTATTGAATGCCGGGTAAGACTGACAAAAAGTTAAAAAAAAAACATTGCGGTCCCGGTTCGCTTTAGGATCGCAAAAGGAAGCGTACGGAAGAGGAGTCAATCATGTCCCAAGGAGTTTCCAGAGACTAAAGACAAATTCGCGGCTACGGAATTAATGCATGGAAAACATTTAAGATTGATAAAAAGATTAAAAGAAATTGCAGTCCCGGTTCGCTTCAGGATCTCAAGAGGAAGCGTGGTGAAGAGGAGTCAATCAGGTCCCAAGGAGTTTCCAGAGACTAAAGACAAATTCGCGGCTACGGAGTTAATACATGGAAAATACAGGTGAGAAATTGCTCCGTATCAGAGAGACGGCGGAAGAGATTGTCCTGAACTGATAAGACGGCAAAGACTCGTTACTCACCTATCATAAAACGTAACTGGATTCTTACATCGCAAATCCATTATATATTGCCTTTATTTTTTATCATTACATTATTTTACATCGCGAATTCGTCACACATTCCGTCATTTCTTTACCACCACATTTTCATCTGAGGTTTTAAATTTTGCGTGTAACACCGGTAGGCTGTCTTTAGGGGCCTCATGAACGACCCCAACCCGTTAGTGGTGCGGGCGGATTTTTTTTATAGTGGCTGCCGTGATATATCTGAGGTTTCTTGCACCTCATCTACGAGTACACTGATAAAATAATAATCCACCAGTAGTTTCTTTTTTTATCTTAGTTTCATCACTTTCCTCTCCTCTACGTCATATTGTATTGTTTTCCTTCACTAACAAAAAGTTTCCCTACAGACACTCATTAATATAGTGTGTGTGTGTGTGTGTGTGTGTGTGTGTGTGTGTGTGTGTGTGTGTGTGTGTGTGTGTGCTGGCCCCCCACCCACACACACACACACACACACACACACACACACACACACACCGTACGGCCCTCTGAGAAGAAAAGATTGAATGGGCCTGAACATACACTCGCAGAAAAACGGTGAAGACTGCAGCAGGACTAGGCGAGTAAGACCCGTAAATAAATGACAAGATAGATTTAGAAAGGCCTCTCGGAACGTCAAGGGAAAACGACCAAGAACAGTTATGGGGCGAGTGTGTGAAAATATGGGAAAGAGGTAAAAGAGGTGCTGGAGGTGAGGGAGGGGGCGGAGGAAGAGGAGGAGAAGAGGATGAAGATGTTGAAGATGAAGAAGAAGTGGAAGAAGAAAAGAAGAAAACAAAAGAAAAAGAGAGAAAAGGAAAAAGACGAAGATAATTTAGAAGAAGAAAAAACAAAAAATGAAAATGAAAAGAAAAAAAAGAAGAAAAATAAGAAAAAAGAGAAATAAGATGAGAAAGAAAAAGAAAAGAATGAAGAAGAAGAAGAAGAAGCAGAAAGAGATGATGATGAATGCTGAGGATGAAGAGACACAAGAAATAAAAAAGAGAAAACGAAGGACAAAAACAAGAAGGAAAAAAAAAGTGTTAGAAGCCATACCATCCGTTTCCCATCAACTCTTTTAAAACAAGAGTGCGAAATAAAAACGAAATAAAAAAAACATTAAAAAAACACAAGAAGGAAAAAAAGAGACATGGAAAAACTACCGCAAACTACAAACAAAAGATCAAACAACAGCAGCAAAGACAGTTATAAGGAAAAGTTCAACCACGAATGAAAGAGAGAAAGAAAAAAAAAAGGAAAACAGTGACGAGGGTGGTGAGGGTGATGACAATGGTGCTAAGAAAAGAAAAAACAGCGTAATGGTTTTCTGTAATGTATTTTTAGGGTGAAGAGGAGGAAAAGGAGGAAGAGAGACGAGATGAGAGAGAGGAGGAGGAGGAGGACGAGCAGGAGAAAGGCTGGAAAACGAGGAAGGGGACGGTCACATAACACAAACGAAGGCTATGCAAGGTAAAGAAGGAGACGAGATGAGAGAGAGAGAGGAGGAGGAGGAGGACGAGGAGGTGAAAGGGCAGGAGAACGAGGAAGGGGAAGAATTAAGGAAGAACACGGTTGGGGGAAACGGTCACATAATACAAACGAAGACCATGCAAGGTAAAGAAGGAGACGAGATGAGAGGGAGAGAGGAGAGAGAGGAAGGAAAGGAAGAAGAAGAAGAACAGAAGGGGGGGGGGTCACACATAATACAAACGAAGACCATGCAAGGTAAAGAAGGAGACGAGATGAGAGGGAGAGAGGAGGAGGAGGACGAGGAGGAGAAAGGGCAGGAGAACGAAGAATGGGAAGATTTAATTAAGGAAGAACACGGTTGGTGGAAACGGTCACATAACACAAACGAAGACCATGCAAGGTAAAGAAGGAGACGAGATGAGAGAGAAAAGGAGGAGGAGGAGGAGGAGGACGAGGAGGTGAAAAGGCAGGAGAACGAGGAAGGGGAAGAATTAAGGAAGAACACGGTTGGTGGAAACGGTCACATAACACAAACGAAGACCATGCAGGGTAAAGAAGGAGACGAGATGAGAGAGAGAGAGAGGAGGAGGAGGAGGACGAGGAGGAGAAAGGGCAGGAGAACGAGGAAGGGGAAGAATTAAGGAAGAACACGGTTGGGGAAACGGTCACATAATACAAACGAAGGCTATGCAGGGTAAAGAAACCTACTTATTTACACGACGCCGCTTACTTCACCTTACCAAACAGAGCCCCGCATTTGCCGCCTTTCCCGAGGAGTCATTCCATCGGACCCGTCACCTTTTCGCGCCTCGCTTCCCTTCCCACTCACGTCAAAGATGCGGAAGAGACGGGAAGGGAAGGGAAGGGGAAGGGGTGGGGTGGGGAAGGAAGGGAAGGGAATGAAAGGGGAAGGAAGGGGAGGGAAGGGAAGGGAAAGGAAAGGGGAGGTAAGGGAAGGGAAGGGAAGGGGTGGGAAAGGAAGGGAAGGAAAGGGAAGGGAAGGGAAGGGAAGGGAAGAGAAGGGAAGGGGAAGGGGAGGTAAGGGAAGGGAAGAGAAGGGATGGGAAAGGAAGGGAAGGGAAGGGAAAGGAAAGGGGAGGTAAGGGAGGGGAATGGAAGGGGTGGGAAAGGAAGGGAAGGGAAGGGAAGGGAAGGGAAAGGAGACGAGTACATGGACGTGGGAGGCAGGACCCGCTTCACACACACACACACACACACACACACACACACACACACACACACACACACACACACACACACACACACACACTTCCCTCCCCTCCTACCCTCTGCCCCCCCCCCCCCTCAAAGAGCACTTAACACCCACCACCTCGCGGTCTCAAACAAGCAAAAAAAAAAAGAAAAAAAATAGGAAGCCTCTAAAATCCCTTCGTCTCCCTTGGGTCAAAACAAACATCGGTCCCGGCGGGTTCATTGGCGTTCCTAAATTGACCACGTAAAGAACTGGAAATAGATAGATAGATAGACAGATAGATAAAGAGAAAGAATAATGATCACACGCAAAGATAAACCACAAATAAAGGTGAACACGGACGGAAAAATACTCGTCACGAAGGTTAGAAATACGAGTTGAGTCTAGGGAAGGACAATATGCATTCCGTGGGACCCTCTAATGCAGCGTGTAGGCGAGGGTGCAGTGACGGTGTGTTTGTGTCTCTCCTTGTATGGCGGATGATACTCCTTGGGCTGTGTTCTTCCCACGGCAGGTGTTTGGAAAAGGCACAGAGAGGTGTTTGAGGACGAACCCAAGACTGTGGCGATGTGTTGTTAGCTTACGATGTCCCGGGAGTTGATTGATGAAGTTGTGTAGCCTGTGGTGATGTAGCTTGGGTTGGGTAGTGGTTCAGGGTGGCTCGCTCGGAAAGATTTTGACTATGGTGCATAACTTGTGTTTTTTTTTTTGTGTGTGTGTGCTTATTGTTATTGATGTTGGTGGTTGTGGTGGTGGTTTTGGGAGTGGCGATCCTGTTGGTTGTTGTGGTGGTGATACTGGGAGTGACGATCCTGTTGGTGGTTGTGGTGGTGGTATTGGGGGTGACGATGGTGGTGGTGGTTGTGGTGGTGATACTGGGAGTGACGATCCTGTTGGTGGTTGTGGTGGTGGTATTGGGGGTGACGATGGTGGTGGTGGTTGTGGTGGTGGTATTGGGGTGAGGATCCTGTTGGAGGTTGTGGTGGTGGATTTGGGAGTGACGATCCTGTTGGTGGTTGTGGTGGTGGTACTGGGAGTGACGATCCTGTTGGTGGTTGTGGTGGTGGATTTGGGAGTGACGATCCTGTTGGTGGTTGTGGTGGTGGATTTGGGAGTGACGATCCTGTTGGTGGTTGTGGTGGTGGTACTGGGAGTGACGATCCTGTTGGTGGTTGTGGTGGTGGATTTGGGAGTGACGATCCTGTTGGTGGTTGTGGTGGTGGTATTGGGAGTGACGATCCTGTTGGTGGTTGTGGTGGTGGTATTGGGAGTGACGATCCTGTTGGTGGTTGTGGTGGTGGATTTGGGAGTGACGATCCTGTTGGAGGTTGTGGTGGTGGATTTGGGAGTGACGATCCTGTTGGAGGTTGTGGTGGTGGATTTGGGAGTGACGATCCTGTTGGTGGTTGTGGTGGTGGATTTGGGAGTGACGATCCTGTTGGAGGTTGTGGTGGTGGATTTGGGAGTGACGATCCTGTTGGTGGTTGTGGTGGTGGTATTGGGAGTGACGATCCTGTTGGTGGTTGTGGTGGTGGTATTGGGGGTGACGATCCTGTTGGTGGTTGTGGTGGTGGTACTGGGAGTGACGATCCTGTTGGTGGTTGTGGTGGTGGTACTGGGAGTGACGATCCTGTTGGTGGTTGTGGTGGTGGTACTGGGGGTGACGATCCTGTTGGTGGTTGTGGTGGTGGTATTGGGAGTGACGATCCTGTTGGTGGTTGTAGTGGTGGTATTGGGAGTGACGATCCTGTTGGTGGTTGTGGTGGTGGTGCGTTATAGCAAATTTGAGAGAGAGGTATAAAGGAGACAGGGAAAGGTGAGTTTATTTCCGACTAGTTTTGCTGCTGGAATTTTTCTGGGGATGTGAAAGAGCACAGCAACGGAACCAGTCTGGATTTAACTCACTTCTTTACACCGGTCACACAATTCTTATTACTAATGTTATTGTCATCATTGTCAGTTTCATTACGATTCTATTTGACACAGGTACTCTTTATTTATTAATTAAGTTATGCGGTGTGAAATACATCTTTTTTTTTTCATTTCAATAACCCCGAAGCAGACTTACAGCGATGACAGTGTCTCAGCTTTCGGTAAAAATTCTCCTTACATCATTTTTCGAGGCTTTTACTTTGTACGACAAGCAAAATTGGGTGTTTTTGAGCCCCAGAACAGGTTTGTGGAAGACTGCCAAAGGTGTGTCGTCCGGGCCCTGACAACACTCCTAGGGCGACGCGGAGCAGAAGGGAGGCGTGGTGGTGCCCGTGACCCACGCAGGGGCGGGGAGGGCAGGGTTTTCTTCATTCTTCTATTCACATCAAGTGATAATGACCGCTAATTATAAAGAAAAGAGAACAATAGAAGTGAAAACGTGTCTGATAATGGAAAACAGCAAAAACGGATGATGACCATGAATTATCAAGAAAGCTGTTAAAAGCTGATGAAAGGACTGTGAAAAATATCGCACGAAGCCACTTTCAAGATCTATTGTAGAAACTTTTAATGTCCAGATGTCCATCATTCTTCACTATAAAAATTTTACAGGTTTTGAGAAGCGGAAAAAAATGAGAACTGAGTATCTGCATTGCTGTTTATGCACGAAGTAACTTTCACTACTTTAATTCAATTGACTTATTATTTGGACTTTATCCATTAAACGTAAATGCATGCCGACGCCAATATGTAGTATGATAGAAGTGTTCAGCAATATGAGGTCGCTCGTGATACCGGAAAATCAAAAATAAAACAATATGTCAGTTTCTAAACTTTTACTTCACTAAATGTTTGAAAATTCGGTCGTAACGCCTCGCATTATATTTTAATTATTCTTTCGATTGTACAGTCGCTCATTGCGGTCCGGTGTCGGGGAGTCGTGTGAAATGTGTCTAATTTTCTCACTTTGACATTGAGCGTCTGGCGGAGCGGTTGATTTGGTTCCGGTTGATTCCCGCAGAGGTGAGCGACAGGTGAACCTTCCGCGCCGTCGCCAGGATCGTAAACGCCGAGTGGCCTTTACGGCGGGAACGTCACGAGGCTCCGGCCACCACAGCGCCGCCCTGGCCCGCCACCCCCGCCACGCCCCGGCCCGCCACCCCCGACACGCCCCGGCCCCGCCAGAGAAAGAAAGAAGACTAAGCACGTTAACACACTACTCACGCCACAAGGAAATACTGACATGACTTCATAAATACCTGTGACGTTGATTGTGTCACTTGTATGCAGTAGCTCAACGCCCCCTGGAGGTAAGTGCTGACAATAAAGAGTAATTTAGCGCATGCCCTCCCCTACCATCACCCTCCTTCTCCCCTGTCCCCCCCCTCCTCCTCCTCCGGCTTCCCATACCTTTCGGAGCCGCAGTTTCCTGGTTGTTCCCGTGCAGCGGCCAGTCACTGCCCTGTGGCTTCCCGTCATGTCCGTACCCACCGCCGCTTTGCTTTTAGCGCGGAACAGGTTTGTTACTAATGACTCGGAGGTTACCCAGACGATTACAAATATAAAAAGGAAGTCCCGGGCACGTAGTAGTTTTGTCACACGTTCGCAATGAAGCTGGGCCATTTGGCAGCCGTCGCTCTGGGCACACGCACGCCAGGGTACAACTTTGATCTTGGGTACAAGCACGCCCAGAGGAGGTTGGCCCGAGGTATGAGTCTCCGAGGGAAGGAGCTGCAATAACCCTTTCCGGCCGGCAGACTGAAGCCCCGATACCTTGGTTCGTCCCGGCACTGGCCACTGGACGGGTCACGTATATGATGGGCTGGTCCGCCTCTTACCTAACCTTCCGCTCGGCCACTGTCCCACGGGTATGTTTTAGGCCCAGACATGTTCTTCACTCTCTTCCCTGTACCGTCATCTTCCTCCTCTTACTGAACCGTCAATCATCGGATAGAAAAGAATTGAGCCCAGTCATTTTTCTTCGCTTCATATTCTTCTCCCACCCGCTGCAGCAACCTCCTCTTGATTGAATTTTTAGCCCCGTTACGTTCTTTTTTATCCCTTTACCTGAGCGTCAGTCAAGCGACGTCGGCGACCATGGAACGATATCATCATTAGCCAGCCCGACCAGGTCCACAACCCTCCATTCTACTTACCAAGCCATTATTCTTGACTAATATAAAGAGCAAATAGCATGTAGTTTTGGAGATAATGCAAGACACTGGTAAACCGTGTATTATGAGCGACTCTGTTACGGTTCTTTCCGCACCAGTCTTTCCCTTTTTTTCTTTTTCTTTTTACAGCAGAGGAGTCAGTTCAAGGGCATAAAAAAAGGTAACAAATGTGAAAAAAAAAGCCCGCTACTCACGGCTCCTAAGTGGTAATGTGCAGTAGGTATTTGTTCATTTCGGGGTATCTTAAAAACCTGGTTATCTATAGTGAATCGGTAACATCCAGGACCCATATTCTCTAACATTTCGAGGCTTACACTCCCACATTTGATAAGGTGTAGAGGTTGTGGATATATTCATGGATAGTTTAATGCGCCACTGAGACTCTGACAAGGCTTCTGTACCACCAAAAACATTCATGAGAATCCGTCTACTCTTCTTTGTAGCCTTTGAAAATAGTTATTGGGACAGCCGAAAGCGTCTGAGAATAAGGCCCCATCTCTTTAAGGATACCCAAGAATGAGCCACTGCTTAGCACGCATCGCCTCCGAGACAGTGACTGACGCGGGAAAAACCGAAAATGTTACTTGGCGGCGCGACAGAGCTGGTGATGGACGACTGTGAACACTTCGGGAGGCAAACACGCCGCGCCTTTCGCCCGCCACAATGCATCGCCGCGCCCTGCATGGGAGTTTGGGGTCGTCCGCGGGGCAATGGCATTCCTGTGTTGAGTTACCTTTTATTCCCGCCTCCCGGTTTTTCTTTCCACGATTTCCTGCTTTTTCTCCGTACCGATTTCCAGCTTTGTGCTCTGACGTAAGGGATTCTCAGTGTGTATTGAAGGTTATACTGCGCTGGTTGACGTGTTCTTGGCTACATGGAGTAAGGCAGTGTTTGTTTATTTGCATTTTGTTTGTTTCTTGATTAGACTGTCCGATAAAGATGTTTTGTTTAATTAATATGTATTGTTGCTTGCTATCTCTCTATCTCAAACACAAACACACACACACACACACACACACACACACACACACACACACACACACACACACACACACACACACACACACACACACACACACACACACACACACACACACACACACACACACACACACACACACACACACACACACACACACACACACGTTGTCAAGGTCAGGTGAGCTCCACGTCAGGTGTCGAGGTCGTCCACCTGAGGGCGTGGCGGAGAGAGAGAGAGAGAGAGAGAGAGAGAGAGAGAATATACGTTGAGATAGAATAAATGTGACAAATCAATCTTACATTCGCTTACTCACTGACTTGAAGAAAGCCAAGCATGTATTATGAAAGAAGAGAAGCGAGGGAAGGTTAAGAAGTGGAAACGTATTTTAAAAGAACGAGGAAGGGTGTGAGGGAAATATTAGGAAATGTAAAGCAATGAAGAAGTTAAGGAAGAGCTGAGGGAAGGGAGTGTGCCGTGTAAGAAAATGAGAGATGGAAGAAAGAGGGAGAGGTGAGGAAGGGCTGAGGGAAGGGAGTGTGTCGTGGAAGAAAATGAGAAGTGGAAGAGAGAGGAATAGGTGAGGAAGCGCTGATGTAAGGGAGTGTGTCTTGGAAGAAAATTAAAGGTGAAAGAAAGAGGAATAGGTGAGGAAGGGCTGAGATGAGGGAGTGTGTTGTGAAAGAATATAAAGGGAGGTGGAAGAGGAAGGAAGAGATGGGTGGATATGTAAGGCTGTATAGGGATGTTACGGAAGTGATGCTGCGTGGGTTTGGTAAGACTGCAATGGTGTGACTGATTGATCGATGGGCGTGTGGCTTAGAAGGAATGAGAGGAAGAGAGAGAGAGGGGGAGATGAGAATGAGATGAGGCTGTAAGGATGTTAGGAAGGATAGAAGGGTGTGTTGTATGGGTCTAGTGCTGGTAGGATGATAGTGTCCCTGGTTGAAGGGTAGGAAGTAAGGGAAGAAGTAAGAAAAGAAATGAGGACGAGGGCACGTGAGGCTGTAGGGATATAAGAGAGTCGTGAGGGTGAGATAAGGTGCCATATTCTTCAACACCTCAGCCACCAAGCACAAACATTTTCAACAAGGCTTTCGTAGGTATTGTGGGCTATTCCAAGGATAGTTTTATAAGCCTGGTGGTAGTTAGATAAAGCCTCTATACCATGAACGTGAAAAAGCACTCATAAGAACGCGTTGTACCCCTTTTGTGACCTTTTATAAGCCTGGTGGTAGTTTGCGAGAGCCTCTATACCATGAACGTGAAAAAGCACTCATAAGAACGCGTTGTACCCCTTTTGTGGCCTCGAGTAATTGATGTGAGAGGTGGAAGCGTCTGAAAATACCGAGCAAAGCGTGACTATGTGTAGGGTATAGATTAATACCTTGGATGGTTTGCAGGGTGGGACGGGTCTGAGGCGCGTATTCTTAAAATCATTTCGACGCGCAAGTACACATATATAAAAAGGCTTTCGCACGAGTTCTGAGCATTTCCACGGATAGTTTTATGAGCCTGGTGGTAGTTTGGCGTTTCCTCTGTACCTTGAATCTAAAAAAACAGTCATTAGAACCTGATTGATCTCCTTTTTGGCCTTTGGAAATAGTTGATGTGTGAGGCGGAGGCGTCTGAGATACCGACCTGAGACACGGACAACAAGGCAGGAAGCAAAATGAGAGAAGGAAGAAAGTTGAACAGCTGAGCGGAAATGTATGCAAATCTTAATGTTACGTATCGTCGCGTGACTTTAGGTTCTCCATTCCGTGACTAGAATATTCGTGAAAGTTCAGCGTTCGTATTTTGTTCGTGTTTGTTTATGATCGACTTTGTTTGGACAGGATAGAGAGCGATATATTTACACGAGCATTCAGTGGGCTAAGAGACCTTTTATAGACCCTGGATTGTTGAATAAATGTTTACGTGTGTGTGTGATTATTTACTTATATTATTGAGGGTACATACACGTTCATGCTGTCTTTTTTTTTACTTCATTTATTATTATTAGTATTAGTAGTAGTAGTAGTAGTAGTAGTGTTATTAAAATCATCACAACAGCTGCAAATATCACACAATAATCATACAGAAACAGATTTTTATAGTGTACGAGTCAGCTCAAGGGAGAGAAAAAAAGAAAAAGAAAGAAAGAAAAAGGAAAGAAAGAAAACCAAATGACAAACTCAAGTAAAAAAAAAAAGTAAAGCGAGCGAACAGACAAACACACCAACACCTGTTTTCCTGGACGGCGTGTGTGATAATGACAGGTTGAGACATGTTAGATTAGCCGTGACGAAAGGAACATTGTCTGTGTGTGTGTGTGTGTGTGTGTTTTGTTGGTGATGGTTTTGCTGATATGTTTGAAAAAAGTAGGAAACTGACAATAACAGAAAATATATAATGTATGAAAAGTAAGAAGATATAGAAAAGGAGGAAGAAGAAGGAAAAAGAGGAATAGATATAGAACAAAAAAAGACTGAATAGGCACAGCAACAGCAAGGAAAATAAAGAAAAGAGCAGAAGAAAAAAATAGAAAGGAAAAGACTGATTTGTATAGCGTACGAGGCAGCTCAAGGGAAAGAAATAAAAAACAAAGAAAGAAAGAAAGAAAGAGAAAGAAAGGAAGGAGAAGAATGAACATAAAAAAGGAAGGAAAAAAGGAAAAAAATCAAAATACAAAAAATAATATACAAAAAAAATCCCACTTTCCACTACTCCTGGAAATAGATGCCAGATAGAGTAGCCAAAAGAGAGGATCAAATTCCACTGGCGAGGCGTTCTGATACTCCAATCTAAAAAGCGTTCAAGTCACAGGCAGGAGGAAACACAGACAAAGCAAAAAGTTAACACCAAAACTGACAGATTCACTCACGGAGGCGAAAACTGAATAAATAAATCTTGCCCTAATGAAGACGTTATCGCACCCTTGTTTGTAGCCCAAAGACGTAAGCGGAAGCGGGACGAACGGCGGCGGAATAGCTAAGTGAGTCTTCCTTCCCCTGAGGCAAGCATGACTCACACACACACTCACGCACACCGAATGGGCTGACCAAGTGTCTGTGTATGTGTGTGTGTGTGTGTGTGTGTGTGAATTACAACGAGAGGAAGAGAGAGTACAGAGGAAACAACGTATTTTCTTTGTTAACAGGAAAAGGAAGAGGAAGTCGAGGAGGTCGGACTCTACCATGACGCCAAATGAAGGAGATAAAAAGGGGAATGAATAAAAAAAATATATATATATAAAACAAGACTGATGGACCAGGGAAGAGACACACCTGGTTATCGCTTCCTCTGCTCAGGTAAGTTGCCACCTGTCATGCTTCTTCTCTATGATTCTCACTCTTGTTCTCCTAATTTTCTTCTTCTTTTCCTTCTTTTCTTCTTATTTTTTTGTCTTCGTCTTTGTCTTCTTGTGTGTCTTTTCGTGTTTTCTTTTTCTCCTCTTTTTTTCATCTTTTTCACGTTTTCTTCTTTTTCTTCTTCGTCTTCGTCTTTGCCTTCCTTGACTTCTTGCTCCTCTTTTCTTGCTCTCCTTTTCTCTTCTTTTTCTTTATCTTTTTTCTTCTTATCCATGTTCTCTTTTTCACCTTTCTTAATGTGCTCTTTCTCCTCTTTTTCTTCTTCTCTTTCTTCTTGAGTTGGCTGTATCACCATGACTTAATTTATGTCGTCTACTTGAATATCTCTTTTATAATATTTACAGGTGATTTTCTTTTAGTCCCCGGTTCTTATTCAGGGTCTTACGGTTCTTGCCCTTCATATTCTCGTATATCTGAAACATTAATTTATCTTCATCCACTTTCTGCTGTTTTTCCTTCTCTCTTTTTTTTTTACAGCACACAACAGCTATCTTAATTTCCCGCCGTTCCTCGTATCTTGCATTCTCAACTTCATCACTTCCTTTTCTCGTTGGGTATAATTTGGGCTTTTTGTTATTTCAGTTCCTTCCGCTGCTTCTGCAAATACAAATGTTTTCTTTCACTGGCATTATCTTTCTTTGCTCTGCAGTTCTTTTGTATGATTCCTTTTTCTTCCTAATGCACGTGTTCCTTACCTGTATATCCCATTCTTCGCTTTCATTTCTAATTTCACTTCCTTCAGCTGTTTCTTCAAGTCTAATTATGTTTTCTTTCATATTCTCATTCTCCTTTTTTTTCTCTTTGATTCTTTTCCATGATTACTTTTTCCCTTAATTCACGTGTTCTTTACCTGCAAAAATGGTTCTCCGCTTTCATTTCTTATTTCACTTCCTTCAGCTGTTTCTTCAAGTCTAATAATGCTTTCTTTCACTCCCTATTATCTTTCTTTGCTCTGTAGTTCTTTTCCATGATATTTTTTTCTCTTAATGCACGTGTTCTTTACCTGCAAAACTGGTTTTCCGCTTTCATTTCTTATTTCACTTCCTTCAGCTGTTTCTTCAAGTCTAATAATGTTTTTTTTTTTACTCTCACTATCATTCTATTCTCTCAAGTTTCTATGTTTCTCTTTTTCCTAATCCACGTGTTCTTTACCTGCATATCATTCTAAGCTTTCATTCCCCTCACAAGCATATCATTTTTCATTTCTGGGTCTGTTTGCGCCGTTTCCAGACCTCGCAATCACCTCGAAGTGCAAAGTGCTCATGACAGCACGAAGCACAACTAACGGAGAGGGACCCGAAGTCTTGCCCTGTGGTACAACTTTTTACACGCCCTCTCAGTTACCCCACTACGTAGCACAGTTCTCAAGTATTCACGTGTGCTGGGAATAGGAAATAGCGACGGTGCTGGTGCGAAAGGAAATAGCTGCGAAGACGGTTAGTAAGAATAAGACGACGAGGAGGAGGAGGAGGAGGAGGAGGAGGAGCAGGGGAGAGAGGAGAATGTTGGAAAAGGGAGACAATGTGATAATGGTCCTGTTTTTGTAATATTGGCGAGGGTAAAAAGGGTGTTTAGTGGTTAGGCGATGACAGCAGACACGAGGAAAGGAGGAGGAGAGGAGGAACAAGAAGGAGTAAGAAAAGAATGGAAAATAGGGAAGGAGGAACGCAAGAATGTAATAGAGAATAAAAAAGGATAGAGAGAAAAATGACCGAAAATGGAATAGAAGTAGAATAAACAAGAAGAAAACGAGAGTAAGAAATGGGATTGAAGAGGAAGAAAGATGGATAAAAAGAAGAGGAAGAAGTGAATGAAAGAATAACAGGAAAATATGATGAAAAGGGAGAAAGAGAAAAAGGAAAGGAAGACGAGGTGAAGGAGGAGCAGGAATAATGAATTGAGGAAAACCACGAAAGAAGAGAGAGAGAGAGAGAGAGAGAGAGAGAGAGAGAGAGAGAGAGAGAGAGAGAGAGAAACAGGAATAAGTGTTAAGGAGGAAGGAGGAACCAGGAGCCTCACCGGAAATACCTAGCGGTACAATGTCCGACCACGACACACACACACGAACACACACACACACACACACACACACACACACACACACACACACACACACACACACACACACACACACACACATAAACGCCGGGACACGTGAAAAAAGAAAAAAGAGAATTGCAGAGTGTGTGTGTGTGTGTGTGTGTGTGTGTGTGTGTGTTTCCATATCGTTCATGTATAGAAAATAAACCTTACATGACCAGAAGAAGAAGAGGAAGAAGAGTGCGAAGAAACTCTAGGTAGAGAAAGAGGAAGAAGAGCAATAGGAGGAAGAGGAGAAGGAGGAGAAGGAGGAGGAGGAGGAGGAGGAGGAGGAGGAAAATAAGGAGTATCAGAAAGAAGAAAAGACTCCTGGAAATAACACGGTATGGGAATAATGTTGCGTCATTTCACTATAACGAAGAAAAAACGGAAACTACAATAACCAGCTAACGACGGCTCTTTACATACAGCGAACATTCTTTTAATAACACGACTATTATGCAAATCCTCGCCGCTACAGCAATGACAGAACCACAGAGTTACGGAATAAGAGAGCGAGAAGCGAGAGAGAGAGAGAGAAACGGAGTGAAGGAGGAGAATATGAAGAATTGAATAACAGAACCATAAATTTGAGAAGGAGGAAGTGGAAGAAAGAACAGGAAGAACGGAAGAAGGAGTGGGAAGAGATGGAAGGTCGTGAGAGAAATTTGCATAAAGGGAAACTAAAAGAGAAAGAGTAGAAGAAGAATGTGAACGAAGAGGAACAAGAAAGGAAGAAGGGAAAAGAAAATGGAAAAAGGAACAACAAGAGAAGGCGAATGGAGAGGACTTAAAAGAAATTATGATGAAGGGAAGATAAAGAGAGAGAGATCTGAAGAGGCATAAGAACAAAGAGAAGCAAAAGAGGAAGAAAAGAAAGGAAAAACGAAAGAAGAAGTAGGAAAACGGGAAGGTCAATCCACAAATACTGAAATCGGGAAGCAGAGAAAAAGAACCATAAGAACGAAGAGGCACAAGAAGAAGAAAAGAAAAAGGAATAGCGGAAGCAGAAGGAACAGCAGAAGTAGGTAGATGGGAAGGTAGTGAGGGGAAATCTAGTGAAGGAGAGCTAGGAGAAGTAGAAAGAGCGTAAGAACAAGGAAGAGGAAAAAAAGGAAAGAGAAAATGGGAAGGTCGTAAAGAGAATACTGAAGAACGAAAGAAGAGAAGCTTAAGAAAGAGGAGACACAAGAGAGGAAGAAGGAAAAGGAAATACGGAAGAAGTCGTAAGGAAGCGGGAAGGTCGTGACGCAAATTCTCATGAGCAGGTGAAGCGAGGTAAATAATAAATGGGGCAGGTGTTATTACTGGAAATCACACCCACGCCCTCCTCCTCCTCCTCTTCCTCCTCTTCCTCCTCCTCCTCCTCCTTCTTCTTCTATGTGAGTTATAATTCCTCTCAGGGTCACCGCCTTCATCCCTTAGACAACAGTTACCCTAATTGTCACATTTGTCAAGACTCACGAAGCAGGACCGACCGAACAGTTGACAGTCGCGTCCCGTTGTTCTTATGTAGTCTTGTTAGTGATTGTGGTGGTAGCGTATGGTGGTTGTGGTGGTAGTGGTGGCAGTAGTAGTAGTAGTAGTAGTAGTAGTAGTAACGATATCAATAACAAAACCATCAGAGAAAGGCAGTTCTCTTGTATACTCCTAAAAATAAGACGAATTAAATTAACGAGAACAAAAATAAAGAGGAAGGGAAATCAGAAAAAACAACTTCACCAGACCATCCCATTAGTCGCTCTACCAGTCTGCCTGTCTGTTTATTTTTACTGTTGCCTCATCATCCGTTTTCCTGTTTTTAGTCGTCGTGTTCTGACCCTGTTGGTATTTCGTGTTAAATAAGTCCTTCCGTGTTGTGCTGTGCCGTTCGTCTCTCTGTTCGTCTGTTCTGCCTTGCCTTGTTTTACTTTCAATATGACGTTCCTTTCTTCATATCAACCTCCCTCCCCCAGACTTCCTTCGGGCAAAACTGTTAAGTCGTTCTATTGATCCGTGTATCGTTGTGCTGTCTGCTCTGCCTATGCCGTTGTTTTGATGTGCTGTAAATGTGACGCTTTTTCCCCCTCTCTCTCTCTCCCTCGCTCCCTCTCTCCCTCAAGCTTTCTACGGACAAAACTGTTAAGTCGTTCTATTGATCCGTGTATCGCTGTGCTGTCTGTTCTGCCTATGTCGTTACCTTGCTATGCTGTGAATATGACGCTTCTTCCTTCTCTCCCTCCCTCCCACTTCCCTCTCTCCCTCAAGATTTATACGGACAAAACTGTTAAGTCGTTCTATTGATCCGCGTTGCACTGTGCTGTCTGTTCTGCATATGTCGTTACCTTGCTGTGCTGTAAATATGACCTTCCTTCCCCTTCTCCCTCCCTTCTTCTTCCCTCCCTCCCTAAGGCTTTCTACGGGCAAAGCTGTTAAGTCATTCAATGGATATCTGTTGCTATGTGGTGTACCGTATCCATCCGCTTCCCTGCTATAAATAATTTCGTTGACTCGTTGTGTTACTAGACCTTCCCTCCCTTGCTCCCTCCTTCCCTCCTTCCGTCCGTCCCTCCTTTCCTCCCTCCTTACCTTGAACCTTTCATAACTGTAAAATTCCCTTAGTAAAGCGGTGGAAAAATAAATAATGAACGCTCGCGGTCAGGCTTGAGTGGCTTAGAGGCGGGTCACTCACAGGACAGGAGGAGCCTTAGAGGGACTGACGGGGAGGGGGGGAGGGGGGCCAGGAGAGAGAGAGAGAGAGAGAGAGAGAGAGAGAGAGAGAGAGAGAGAGAGAGAGAGAGAGAGAGAGAGAGAGAGAGAGAGAAGAGAAGAGAAGAGAAGAGAAGAAGAAAAAAAAGACACAGGCAGGCAGGCAGAACAGAAGAAAAGAAAGAGAGAAAGAAAGAAAGAGAAAAAGAATGAAAGAAAACCACTACCCACTCCCTCCATTCAGCAAGTTTTTAAGGAAGGAGCAAATGGATGACGAAAGAAAAGAAACGAAAAGGAAATACAAGCTAAAAAGTGAATAAATAAATATGATGATGAGGGTGATGATGATGATGATGATGATAATGATGATGACTGCTGTGCCATAAGTCTTAGCACACATTCTTAAACACTCGATACCGAAGTGACCCAAAACGTAGAAACACACGAATTCAGAACCTAATGTAAAGGGACGGTCATATCTGAGGCCCTAACGAGCACCTTTGCCCCGTTACAGAGGTCATCAGAAGGTCAAAGGTCACTCCAAAAGACCCTCTCTATGGGGAATGTATGGGGAAGTACTCTTTGACCCACCACCACCACCACGACCACCACGCCTCCACCAGCACTCATAGAGGAGGAGGAAGCGTGGGAAAGATTAGGCAGTGAGGATGACAAGGAAAATCTCTTCTGCTTCTTCCCATTCTTCCTAATTGAGTATATTTTCGCCTTTTGTCCGTCTTCCCTTTTGTTAGTGGTTCTGTTTGCGGGTGTTGACTTTGGAATTAATGTGCTTGCTTGCTTGGTTTCTTACTTGCTTGCTTGGTTGGTTGGTTCTTGCTTTTTTGCTTTTCTTGTTATTGTTTTTCTTTTGTTTTTCTTGTTTTTGTTTTTCTTTTGTTTTTCTTGTTCTTGTTTTTCTTTTGTTTTTCTTGTTCTTGGTCTTAATGTTCTTTTTCTTCTGCTCTTTTCTTCTTCGCCTCATATTAGAATTACTGTGCTTGCTTTTTTGCTTTTCTTGTTATTGTTTTTCTTCTTGTTTTTCTTGTTATTGGTCTTAATGTTCCTTTCTACTCTTTTCTTCTTCTCCTTTTATTAGAGTTACTGTGCTTGCTTATTTGCTTACTTGTTTGCTTATTTGGTTCTTCCTTTTTATCTTCTTGTTCTTGTTTTTCTTCTTGTTTTTTTGTTTTGTTTTGTTCTTGGTCTTCATCTTCCTTTTCTTCTGCTCATTTCTTTTTCTCCTTTTATTAGAATTACTGTGCTTGTTTATTTATTTACTTGCTCGCTTGTTTGGTTCCTGCTTTTTCTCTTCTTGTTCTCGTTTTTCTTCTTGTTTTTTGTTTTGTTTTTGGTCTTAATTTTCTTTTTCTTCTACTCTTTTCTTTTTCT
Organism: Eriocheir sinensis; assembly: GCF_024679095.1. NCBI lineage: Eukaryota > Metazoa > Arthropoda > Malacostraca > Decapoda > Varunidae > Eriocheir > Eriocheir sinensis. The sequence continues at coordinate 19,222,140 of NC_066520.1, read as the reverse complement.
CCTTATGTTAGAATTACTCTTCTTGCTTACTTGTTCGCTTACTTGCTTGGTTCTTTTTTTTTTTTTGCTTTTTGGCTCTTGTTTTCCTTCTTATTTTTGGTGTCCATGTTATTTTTTTGCTACGCCTTTTTTTCTTATATTAGAATTACTGTGCTTGCTTACTTTCTTGCTTGCTTGGTTCCTTTTTTTGCTCTTCTTGTTCTTGTGTCCATGTTCTTTTCTTTACCTTTTCCGCTTCTTTTTATGTAACATTTTCTTTTTGTATTATTTTTTCCGCTCCTCCCTTCTTTTCTTTGTCTTATTTCCCTGTTTTCATTATTTTACTCCTTTTTTTCCTCTATATATGCTCAACGTCTTGCTTCTTTCGCTTCTCCTCCTCCTCCTCCTCCTCCTCCTCCTCTTCGTCCCCCTCCTCACCCCCTTCCTCCATTCATTATCACTCCTCATCTATTCGATTTCCTTTTTTTCTTTTCTGTTTTCCCTCACTCACTCGCTCGCTCTCTACTGTTGTTATGAAGTATGGTATTTTCTTCCCTTAGAATTAATCGCCGACGATATATTTTATTCCTTGCTTTATTACGTACAATTTTAGAATTTCTTAATACTCTACACTTGCCATCAGATTCACAACCCATCATCAATGTTTTCTTTTCTTTGATTTTATAGGAGTCAAAAGTGAAATTAAGACCACCATTCTCCACCAAATCGGGGACTCACCCACATTTGATAAGGCTTTCGTAGAGGTTGTTGTGGGTATTTCTGTGGGTAGTTATATGAGCCTAGTGATAGTTAAGAGGCTTCTCCACCATGAACGTGAAAAAAGACTCATGAGAACCCAACTAATCTTCTTTGTGGCCTTTGGAATCGCTTGTTGTTGAGAGCCGTAAGCTTCTGAGAAATCGGGCCTGACATTCTTTTTGAGGGAGAGTTTTTAATCTAGGTACATAATGCAAACAGTTCCCTTTGATATGCCAGATTCACTTGTCTTTAAACCGCTTCCGTTACATCGCGTTGCCGGGGGCTCAGAACTAACAGGCGTAAGTGGATTTCTTTTGACTGGAAGGATGTAATGTTACGCTTCCCGACTTGCTTTTCGAAGTGAGTAAATTCTTTCGTCACCCCTTAAAATAGAGAGAGGGAGAGGGGGAGGGAGAGGGGGGGCAGATGGAGAGGGGGAAAGAGGGAGGGGGAGGGAGAGAGAGGGGAGAGGGAGAAGAGAAGAGAAGAGAAGAGGAGAGAAGAGAAGAGAAGAGAAGAGAAGAGAAGAGAAGAGAAGAGAAGAGAAAGAAAGGGAATATTTTGCGACTAAGAACAGAAGTTGAAAAAAGAACTTAAATGCTAAAAGGAAAAGAAGAACAACAAAACCAAGAACAAGAACATAAGAAAAAAGTAAAAGGAATAGGAAGAAGTAAAAGAAAAAGAAGAAAACGATGAAGAAGATGGAAAAAAAAAAAGAATAGAAGACCAGGGAGTGGAGAATGAGTGCAGGAAGAAGAAGTGGAAGAATATACACGCCTGTTTTTTCTTCCTATCATGGTAAGAAGGCAAAGACTTGTGAGGATGGAAAGGAGGAAGAAGAAGAAGAAGAAGAAGAAGAAGAGGAGAAAAGCAAATCACAAGCCCTCCTCCATACCATCTGTGATTTTAGGAGAGGAGAGGAAGAGAGGAGAAAGGAAAAAGGAAACACAGCCCTCCTTCATATCCTCCTCCTTGGCTTCATGTGATTTTAGATAAGGAAAAGGAAAACGGGAAGAGGGAAAAAAGGAAAACGGGAAGCGGGAAAAAAGGGAAACGGGAAGAAGGGAGAAAAGGAAAACGGGAAGAGGGAAAGAAGGAAAACGGAAAGATGGAAAAGAGGAAAACGGAGAGGGAAAAAAGGAAAACGGGAATATGGAAAAAAAGGAAAATGTGAAAAAGAAGAAAGGAAAACAGGAAGAGGGAAAAAAAGGAAAACGGAAAGAGGGAAAAAGGAAAACTGGAAGAGGAGAAAAATAAGAACGGGGAGAGGGAGAAAAGAAAAACGGGAAGAGGGAAAATAGGAAAACGGGAATAGGGGAAAAAACGGAAATAGGGAAGAAGGAAAAACCACCACCCACTCCCTCTATTACCAGTGTCTCTTTCCTATTCCCAGTAAGTTTTTAAAAGAGGTTGTAAGAAGATAGAGGAAGAGAAGAGGTAGAGAAGAGCCTACGAATCAATATTTCCATCAATTTCTTCCATCACTCTCCCTTTTCCTCTCGCCCTGCCTTTCCCTCATCAACCTTCCCATCACTCGCTCCCTCTCCCTCCCGCCTTTTAAGTTTCCCTGCCTGCCTACCGCCCTCCCGTACACGCACACACACGGAACTCCGCCCTGAGCCTGCCTGTCCCTGGAGCGTGTCGTGCAAGCAGCCGCCCCTTCAGGAGCCCATGACCCCCCGGCGTGCGGATAGATCAGTCAACAGCAAGACGCCGGGGGGAGAGGATTGCTTGTTTGCTGATTGTCCTCGCCCTTCCCAGCACCTCCTCCTCCTCCTACACTTCTTCCTCCTCACCCTCTTCCTCCTCCTCCTCACCCTCTTCCTCCTCCTCACCCTCTTCCTCTTCCTCTTCATCCTCCGACTCCTCTCCCAACTCATCCTTCTTGCCTTCCTCCCGTCTCTTCCCTTCTTCAACCATCCCTTACCTTCTTACTTTCCATCTCCCTTTTCATTCAACTTCTATCTCCTTTTTCCTCCATCCCTTGTTCCTTTCCTTCCCCCTCGACCTTTTCCTTCCTCAGCCATCTCTTACGTTATCTTCTTACCTTCCGTCCCTCTCTTTCCCTTTCGATTTCCATTTTTCTTCCTTCCTTATTCTTTTCCTTTTTTCCTTTTGTCCTTCCTTCATCCCTTTCTACCTCTCCCTTGCCTCTCACCCTCTCCTTCCCTTCCCTTCCTCAACCATCCCTTACTTTCTCTTTCGTCCTTCTTTTTCTCCTTCCATCTCCTTTTCCATAGTCTCTCATTCTTTTCTCTCCTTCTCTTTTCCTTTCTCCACCTCTTTCATCTCCTCCTCTTCCACCGATTTTCTTTTCTTCCATCCCTCATTCCTTTTTCTCCTCCCTTTCCATTCCTTACTTCCCTTTTCTTCCTTTCCCCTATTTCCTTTCCTCATCATCCACTTCTTGCCTCTCACCTCTCCTCCTTTCCCTTTTCTCTCTTCTTTTCTCTCATACCTTTCCCTCGTTCATCTCCATTCCCTCCTTCCTCTCCCTTACCTTTCCTCCACTTCCCCCTCCTCTTCATCTTTCTCACCCGCCCTTTGCCCTGCTCTTCCAACTCCATTCCTTTCCCTTTCCCTCCATCCCTCCTCCTCTCCTCCCTTTCCTCCTTCACCATCCATCTCGAAGTTAAAGTTTCTCTGTTTTCTGCAGGATGTTTTTCTTTCTTTAATTCTCTTTACACTCTTTAGACAAATAGGAGTGGAGAGAGAGAGAGAGAGAGAGAGAGAGAGAGAGAGAGAGAGAGAGAGAGAGAAGGAGAGAGACTTGTGTACTTCCTGGTATGTTGTATGTACTTGGAAATAATGATTATACAAAACTGAATTACTTATTATATTTAGTTACATTATTTTTTTTATAGTTACATCATTATTATTTTTTTATACTTACTTTTTTTAGTTGATGTAGGAAATGTTTTAATAAGGAGAATATTTGAGGCTTGGGTATATAGTGTGTCTGGGTTTAATTTTTTTTTTTTATCTTGTTGTAGTAAAAAAACCAGACTACGAGGTTGATTTGAGAAGATTCTGGTGCAGACATTTTTTTTTCTTATATGGAATTGATTTTTGTTATTGTTATTGTTAGATATATCCATGATCATCCATATTTGACACCATTTCCTCTTTTTCTCTTTTTTCTCTCTTCTCTCTTTTTTATCTATTCTCTCCTCTCTCTCTCTCTCTCTCTCTCTCTCTCTCTCTCTCTCTCTCTCTCTCTCTCTCTCTCTCTCTCTCTCTCTCAAATGTAATGTTATGTAACTTTTTATTTGCATTACTTTGGGTTCATTTTTCTTATTCCTTCCCTATAAGGCAACTCTGTATTGTTCTTCTTCCTCTCCTCCTCTCCCTAAACCTCCTCTTCGTCGCCGTCATCTTCCTCCTCCTCCTCCTCCTCTTCCTTTTTCTCCTTGCTTAACCTTCGCAAGCTGATGACCTCATACTGAAATCATTCTTGAACATACATGCTAGAAAAAATTAACCGAACACACACACACACACACACACACACACACACACACACACACACACACACACACACACAAAACAGATAATGATATGTATGATTCTTGGCCCTTCCTTTTTCCGCCTTCAGTATTTTTTTGCTCCATGTCTTGCTTCTTCATAATCTACCCAGCAATCTATCTTCTCTATCTTATCCTGCTCCAGATTCCTTCCTTTCCACCTATATTTCATTCCTTTCCTCTCCACCCTTAGTCTTTCTTTTGTTTTTCCTTCTCCCTTTTATCTACCCATTTTTCTCCTATCCTGTACTCTATCTTTCCTCTCTCCACTTCCCTTGCTTCTCCTTAACCTACCCAGCACACTATCTATTCTATCTTATTCCGCTTCAATTTGCGTCTTTTCAATCTTCGTCCTATCCATTCCTTCCCTTTTTAGTCTCTTTACCTTCCCTATCCCGCTCCTGTTTGCGTCCTTACCACCTACAATCTATCCTTTCCTTTCCACTCATAGTCCCTCCTTATTTTCCCTATCCCTTTTCATTTTCCTTTCTTTCCACCTACATCCCATCCATTCCTTTCCACCGTTAGCCCCTCTCTACCTTTCCCTCTCCCTTTATCACACCACCTTGCCCATCAGTCCATTAACTCGTGATGAAACAGCTACTCAAGTCACCTACAACCCCATTCACCCACGGAGTACCTCAACCTCTCACCCGCGCAGCCACCCATTCACTTCCTCACCCCAGCGGCCGTCAATCAGTCAGCCGGGCAATCAACGTAACCTTTGCCGAGCGACCAGCGTGAAGTATTTCTTGTTTTAAGGTTTTTCTAATCCGTGTTCCGTCCAGTCCGCTGTTTTCCCGGAGCACACAGATCGGACAGTCAGCGCGTGCAAGCGACGGTATTCTCTTTTCCTAACCCTTGTTCGTGAGGGCATTTCGGGAAGTAGAAGTAACTCGGAGGTTTTTCCATTCTCAGACTCTTCCACCTTCAGACTTCCAGGTTGATTTGAGATTCTAGTGCAGACATTTTTTTTCTAATATGGAATTGATATTTTTTTGTTAGATATATCCATGATCATCCATATTTGACACCATTCTCTCTCTTTCTCTTTTTTCTCTTCTCTTTTAGCTATTCTCTCTCAGCTATTTCCAAAGGCCAAAAAAGGGGAGCAGTCGGGTTCTAATGAGTGGTATGTTAGGTTCACGGTACAGAGGAAGGGTTAGACTACCACCAGGGTCATAAAACTACGCCTGGAAATGCACAGAACTCGCACGGAAGCCTTGTCGAATGTGTTCCTGGAAGCCGAAATGTTCAAGAATGCGACCCAGAGTTTCTTCGTGTAAAAATATTGTTGAATTTTGCTGTTTTTTAAGTGAGGTGCTCCAGACAGACAAACATAGAGACGCATACAGATAGAAAGACAAACACACATAGACAAAGAGACACACAGACAGACAGACACTCAGACAGACATAAAAATAGACATCAATTGCGCAGGGTTGTTGATCTTCGTTTTTACTCCAGAAGCCAACATGAGGTTCCAAATTCCTACTTTACATTCATTTCGTGTTCTGTTATTTGCGGTCCCGTTTGTTAGTAAGGACTGGAATAATAAGACCGAGCTGTGTGTCTGTCTGTCTGTTTGTTTGTGTATATTTCTCTCTCTCTCTCTCTCTCTCTCTCTCTCTCTCTCTCTCTCTCTCTCTCTCTCTCTCTCTCTCTCTCTCTCTCTCTCTCTCTCTCTCTCTCTCTCTCTCTCTCTCTCTCTCTCTCTCTCTCTCTCTCTCTCTCAAGGGAAGTTTAAGGAGGAAAGTTCAAGGTGAAATACTGACCAAAAGGGCGAATGGAAGACGTTAGAGGAGGAGGAGGAGGAGGAGGAGGAAGAAGAAGAAGAAGAAGAAGAAGAGGAGGAGGAGGAGGAGGAGAAGGAAAAAGAAGAAGAAGAAGAAGAAGAGGGGGAGGAGGAGGTCATTTGAAGTCCCCTCCTAAAACCAGAAGCAATTAAGGAGTGCACTCACCTCGCTTATCAAGAAGGAGGTGGAGGAGGAGGAGGAGGAGGAGGAGGAGGAGGAGGAGGAGGAGGAGGAGGAAGGACAATCACGATCAGGAGGAGCAGAATCATCTCCATCCTCACGACCTTCCTTTTGTCCCTCCTTCCCTCCTTCATCCTCCTCCATCTCTCCCTTTCTTCTCTCTCCTTTTCATGTCGCCCCTCCCATCGTTATCTTCCTTCCTCTTCTTCATTCTGTGTTCTAAAATACTTCTCCTCCTTCTTTTTCTTCTTCTTCTCCTTCTTCTTCTCTCTTTATTTACCTCTTTTCCGCTCTTAAACTCTTCCCTTTCAGTAACTTCTATTTTATTCTTTTCCTTTTCCTTCCATTATCTTTCTCTTGTCAATTCCGTGTTCTAAAATGCTTCTCCTTCTTCTTCTTCCTCTTCTTCTCTTCCTTTGCTTGTTTCCCTTCTTTCTTTCTTTATCTTTCTTTTCTCTTTTAAATTCGTTCCCTTTCTTTCCCTTTGAGTTCCTTCTCCTTCCTCTTCTTCTCTTCCTTTGCTTGTTTCCCTTCTCTGTTTATTTACCTTCCTTTTCCTCTTTTGAACTTTCCCTTTTGAGTTTCTTCTATTGCATTCTTTAACTTTTTCCTCCTTCCACTCGTTTCCCTTCCTCATTCATTTCCCTTTCTCTATATCTTTATCCTCCACTCTCATCCATTCTCTTTTCTTTAACATTTTCTTTGCTTCCTTTTGTTAACCTATCATTTTACTTTATTCATCTCATTTCAGTTTTCTTATCATTATATTTTTCATGTCAAATATATATGTATTAGTTTTATTATTTCCAGTTGTTCAGTAGCATCGTTACACGCATATTTTGAACCTCATGATTCTTTGTCTTTTATTTCTACTGTAAAAATTTGGGCGTGGTTGTGGAGGAGGGGAAAGAAGAGCACTTAGAGGAGGAGGAGGAGGAGGAGGAGAAAGAAAGGAAAGAAGTGAGAGAAGAGAAAAGAGAGGACAGAATTCAAAAACAGTGATGAGAGGTGAAGGAGAGGGACGGAGAGGGAAAAGAAAAGACCAGATGGAAGAAAAGAGAAGAGGAAAGGAAAGGAGAGGAAGAAAGGAAGTTAGGAAGATGTCACGTTACCTTCTGTGCATTCAAGGGGAGGGCGTAGAAAGGAAACTAGGCCGAACGGGAGGAAGAAAGAGGTGGAGGAGGAGAAGGAGGAGGAGGAAGGGAAGACAAGTGAAGAGAAAGGAAGGGAAGGAAGCTCTCAATTTGCCTTGTGTGCATTCAAGTGGAAGAAAGAGGAAGGAAACTAGAACGAACGGGAGGAAGAAGGGAAGGAGGAGGAGGAAGAGGAGGATGACGACGAAGACGAAGGGAAGAGAAGAGGCGAAAGGAAGGGAAGGAAGCTCTCAATTTTCCTTTCGTGCATTCATGGGGTAAGAAAAAGGAAGGAAACTAGGGCAAACGGGAGGAAGAAGAGCAGAAGGAGGAGGAGGAAGAGGAGGATGACGAGAACGACGAAGGGAAGAGAAGAAGAGAAAGGAAGGGAAGGAAGCTTTCAATTTGCCTTTCGTGCATTCATGGGGAAAGAAATAGGAAGGAAACTAGGGCAAACGGGAGGAAGAAGAGAAAGAGGAGGAGGAAGAGGAAGAGGAGGACGCAGTTGCATTCCGGAGGCGTCACCTTCCGCCCAATTTCCCGTCGGCCCGTGAGGTCATCGGTGGACGCGGGCCAGTCACGGCGCGGGAGTGAAACGCGACTAAAAAATAACCACGGTGAAAAAAACGGGACTTAGACACGTAAATCGCTGGGAAAGCTCCTCCATTTGTGTGTGTGTGTGTGTGCGTGTGTGTGTGTGTGTGTGTGTGTGTGTATACCCCTGAACACACACACACACACACACACACACACACACACACACACACACACACACACACAGATGAACAAATAAATATATAGTACAGAAAATAAGAAAAATGAAGTTCATTGACAAAAAAATATAAACAGAGAGAAAGAGGGAGGAGGAACCATATAAAAACACAAATACAAACAAGCACAAACAAACAAACAAACAAACAAACAAGGAGACAGAGTGGGACATACAAACTGACAATCACGCACCTGTTCAAATATATAAAAAAAAAACATAAAACACAAAACACACGGCGATAGAATATAAATCAAACCAAATAGCACCCACACACCCCCATCCACCCCCACCCCACACACAGAGCACAGCACCCTCATTATCGCCCCTCATCGCCACTCGTCTGCGTCGCCGGGGCAGGAAACACAAGTCTCGCGGCGGAAGGCTGAGGCACTTTTTCTGCTTCGAGTTGTTGTTGGTCACCTGTTTTTTTTTCGGCCCCAAGGCGGTGATGGGCGTGTCCCTCCCTGTGCTTCTGTTCCCTTACTCCTCTTTTTTATTTGCTCCGTCTATCTATATCTTTACCACCCATTTCTTCACTCTCATATGTTTTTTTTTGTTTTTCTGTCTGGGTGAGGTTGTAGTAGTAATAGTAGTAGTAGTAGTAGTAGTAATGGTAGCAGTAGTAGTAGTAGTAGTAGTAGTAGTAGTAATAGAGGTAATAGCATCTGTAATAGTAGTAGTAGTAGTAGTAGTAGCAGTAGTAGTAGTAGTAGTAGTAGTAGGGTTGTTGGTGGTGGTTACTAGCCATTGTCTAAAAAAAAAATAATAATATTCTGACACCTGAAGTTACCGTTTCTTTCCCGGAGCAATTAGCGCTTCAAGTTAACTAGCATTCTGAACCTTTTAAGAGGACAAATTGCTCGGCGTCTCAGCAGGGCACTACATTGCACCTGCACGCCTAAAAAATAAAAAATAAAAATAAAAAGTCAATTCAAACCCGGCACAGTAAAGTGGGAGGCCAGAGTCCCACGGCAGTAATTATAACAACTGCAACGAACACACACAAAAAAGTCAAACAGTGGCTGAGGCATTATTTGTGCTATGCGTCGGGAGCAGCACCAAGCAAACACGCACGGCGACTCCATTCCCACGACGCAAGAATATACAAAAATTCCTATGTTGGCAATTAACTGTGAGGCGTCTTCTTGAACTCCCATGAAGAGGCGGCCTGTAGGTGTGTTTACATGGAGACAAAGACGAAGGAGAACCTGAGACTGAAGAAGAAGGAGAAGGAGAAAGAGGCGGAGGAGGAGGAGGAGGAGTGACAATACTGATAGCGGATGGGAGAGAGACTGAGAAAGGGGCTACTGTAACGGAAGGATGACCCAGGACGTGTTTAGTGGCTGGTATAGGTGTTGGCAGCGGTGCTCGAGGTGGCGACGCTTTGTGGAGGCCGTTGGGGAGGAGGGGGAAGTGGTCATAGTCCGTGGTGGAAGAGCTCTCGCCCCGCCATCAACAAGCATTAGGGTCTCAGGCTCGTCACGTTGCCCACACTGAGGCCGCGTCGCTCTCGGCAAGGCAGGGACGAAGGCGGGTCAGTAGGGCGATGGGTGACATGTCTGCGTGACCGACCCTGCGATGCTGAAGGTGTTGTTTGTGATCGTGTTGGCAAGGGCTGTGGTGGGGAGTATTGCAGTGGTTCTAGGGGTATAGTATGGGTTGTTATGGTATGGGAATGTCTGTTAGGGATGGTTGTATTAGTGGTTATGGTGATGGTGGTAAGGTTATGGTGGTGGAAGGTTGTTAGAGTTACTGCTGTTTGGATGGTGATAGCATTGTGATGGTGATGATGATGTGGGTTGCATTGGTGGTGGAGATGGTGGTGGCGCTGGTGGTGGTGATGTAAGAGCAGTGTTGGTGGTGGTTATGTGAGAGTAGTGGTTGGTTAGAGTGTTTGTGGTGGTCGTGGAAGGGTTATTAAGAGGTGCCAGTGATGGAGGTGCAGTTGTTGGTGTTATTGATGGCGGTGGTGGTGTTTGTGGTGATGGTATAGATAACGATAAACCCTTGAATAATGTTGTCTTCTTATCTCTGTTGGTGGTGGTGATGGTATAGATAACGATTAAACCCTTGAATAACATTGTCTTCTTATCTCTGTTGGTGGTGATGGTATAGATAACGATTAATCTCTGTTGGTGGTGGTGATGGTATAGATAACGATTAAACCCATGAATAACGTTGTCTTCTTATCTCTGTTGGTGGTGGTGATGGTATAGATAACGATTAACCCTTGAATAACGTTGTCTTCTTATCTCTGTTGGTGGTGGTGGTGGTATAGATAACGATTAAACCCATGAATAACGTTGTCTTCTTATCTCTGTTGGTGGTGGTGATGGTATAGATAACGATAAACCCTTGAATAATGTTGTCTTCTTATCTCTGTTGGTGGTGGTGATGGTATAGATAACGATTAAACCCTTGAATAATGTTGTCTTCTTATCTCTGTTGGTGGTGGTGATGGTATAGATAACGATTAAACCCTTGAATAACGTTGTCTTCTTATCTCTGTTGGTGGTGGTGATGGTATAGATAACGATTAAACCCTTGAATAACGTGGTCTTCTTATCTCTGTTGGTGGTGATGGTATAGATAACGATTAAACCCTTGAATAATGTTGTCTTCTTATCTCTGGTGGTGGTGGTGATGGTATAGATAACGATTAAACCCTTGAATAACGTTGTCTTCTTATCTCTGGTGGTGGTGGTGATGGTATAGATAACGATAAACCCTTGAATAACGTTGTCTTCTTATCTCTGTTGGTGGTGTTGGTGGTGGTGATGGTATAGATAACGATTGACCCTTGAATAACGTTGTCTTCTTATCTCTGTTGGTGGTGGTGATGGTATAGATAACGATTGACCCTTGAATAACGTTGTCTTCTTATCTCTTAAAGCCGCATCTGAAAGCAAGTAAAAAAAGTCACCTTATCATAAATATCTCATCATTCAAACCGTTTATTCATTATTTTTACTATTTACAACTTTGAATACTTAGCCACATTTAGTTATGCATACTTTTCTTTCTTTAGGGACCACAATTTCTTTTTCCTATAGAACTGTGGAGCTTTTTTTGTCTTAATTTAATAATAGGACTTGGAAATCATTGACCTCCCTGTCCTTCCTCTGCTTCCAATATTCTTCTTTTTCGTATTTCCCTTTGTGTACGTG